>NC_134358.1:463172133-463472133 GCF_048569485.1 Anomaloglossus baeobatrachus
AGGTCTCTTAAGTCTGATGAATAATGGTAACCTTTGACTACATTGTGTTCTTCAAATCACTTATTCAAGTCTTTAATACCTGTTGCCATATTTTAAACTAAACTGAAAAACTGTTTTAGGCCCTGTACGCACTCTGCGCTTTTTTGCCGCATTTTTGGTGCAGTTTGTTGCCCAAAACTACATGTCTTTCGTTCCCCAGGAAAGTCTATGAGAATTCCGAAATTCTGTGTGCACGTTGCTTCTTTTTTCCTTGCAGTTTTGGGTGCAGAAAAAAGAAGCAGCATGTCATTCTTTGTGCGTTATTGAGCTGCATTTTAGTGATGGGCGGACTCCAGATATCCGGTATCGGTGGGTCTAACCGGGTTAAAAAAAACAATTCCAGCCCGGAATTGATCCCAGGTATCTGGCCGGATACCAGTCCCCATATAAGTCTAATAAAAATGGTGGTAGAAGGGATAGGAGCAAGCGCATTTTAGTTACCAAGCCACTGGTGTGGCTGTAACTGCTCTCACGGCCGCTCATTATTCTTCCGGGGCCGCTCATTAGCCTCATGCCTATTCACTGCTTTCCCGGCTCACTGAAATCTATGATTTGCTGCAGTCAGATCCAGCCCCCAGACAACATCTTTTTGATTGGTTGGAATCACAGACCCAGTCTGTCAGTCTATCATAGTATATAAATAAATAAATAAAAAATTGGCATAAGGTCCCCGTATAGTTATACCCAGCACAGATAAAGCTCATGGCTACAGGCTGCAGCCCACAGCCATGCGCTCATCTTGGGTGCATATAATTTTAAAAAACGACGTGTGGTCCTCCCCAATTTTGATACCCAGCCATGATAAAGCCTGACAGCTGGGGGCTGTTACTTTCAGGCTGGGTAGACCTGTTCTTATTGGGCCCCCCAGCCTAAAAATTGCAGCTTACAGTCTCCCAGGATTGCTGCATCCATTAGATGTGACAGTTCCGGAACTTTACCCAGCTCTTCCCAATTGCCCTGTTGCAGTGGCAATTGGGGTAATAAGGGGATAATGTCAGCTCACAACTGCCACTAAGCCCTCCCCATTACTGATCTGTAAGTGAAACTAAATAACGACCAAAGAAATCCTTCAATAAAGGGCAAAAAGCACCCTCTTTCACCCCTTTCTTAATGCTACAAATACCACTGAAGGGTACTTTTGAACTCCAGTGAGTCTGGACTCAGACCGGCCATCCCTACCCGAGAAAGTGCAAAAAAACGCTGTAAAAACGTCATAAAAAATGCACCAAAACTTGGCCAAAAACCATATCAAAATGCAGAAAACCACCAGGAGACTTCCTGCCACAAGATAAGATTTTGCTGCAGAAAAAAAGTCAGCAAAAATGCCTTGTGTGAACATAGCCTTAGTGTATGTTAACTATTGACTGCAGAAAGTAATAGAAATGCCTTAAAACATTCTCTCCCTCATTATTCTTGCATTTGTCAAATATAAATAATATTGGTTCCTCATTGATTTAAAACAGGAAAAGCTTATTCTGATTTCATGTCAGATTGTGAGAAAAACATGCAGCTGTGTCTTTTTAGATAGTGTATGTAAACTTCTGGTTTCAACTGTATTTTAACATCCTATATTATCTAAGTAAAGGTTTTTCTAAAATGTCTGTTTTAGTAAGTACTAGTATTCGGTTACATAATCTCTTAAAAAAATGTCCTTTCTTTTCTTAACCCCTTAAAACGACTGCGGGCAGTAAAATTACGTCCTAGCGGTCATAACGTTATTGCCCGCGGTCTGCCGGCAGCAGCATGCCGCGATCGGCGCACATCTCAGCGGATTTTCACAGCTGAGATGTGTGCCTGCTAGGCACGAGCAGAATCGTTATCTGATCGTGCCATTTAACCCCTGTAATGGCGCTGTCAATATGTGAAAGCGCCATTATAAACGTGATCGCGGTAAAGTTTTACTTACCGCCCGATACCGGAAGTCACGTGACATGATCACGTGACTTCCGGTGGTTGTCATGGTAGCACAGGGTCATGTGATGACTCCTGTGCTAGACATGAACCACTTTCACTTTCGCATTGTACGGAGGCCAGGGAAGCAGGAAGTGCACGTATCTGCTGTTTACAGCTGTGTAGCTGTGATCAGCAGAGCGATTGGATTGCTGATCGCTATAGCCCCTAGGGGGACTAGTAAAATAAAAAAAAAAAGTAAAAAAAAAGTTTTAAAAAATTAAAAAAAAAACCTAAAAGTTCAAATCACCCCCCTTTCGACCCATTGAAAATTAAAGGGTTAAAAAAATAAAAAATATACACACATTTGGTATCGCCGCATTCAGAAACGCCCAATCTATCAAAATATAAAATCAATTAATCTGGTCAGTAAACAGCGTAGCGTCAAAAAAAATTCCAAACGCCAAAATGACGTTTTTTTGTTGCTACAACTTTTGCGCAAAATGCAATAACAGGTGATCAAAATGTAGCATCTGCGTAAAAATGGTACCGTTAAAAACATCAACTCGAGTTGCAAAAAATAAGCCATCACTGAGCCATAGAGCCCGAAAAATGAGAACGCTATGGGTCACGGAATATGGCGTAAAACGTGCGCCACTTTTTTCAGACAAACTTCTGAATTTTTTTGAGCCCCTTATATAAAAGTAAACCTATACATGTTTGGTGTCTGCGAACTCACACTGACCTGAGGCATCATACCCACACATCAGTTTTACCATACAGTGAACACAGTGAATAAAATATCTCAAAAACAAAAGTGCTATTGCACTTTTTTTGCAATTTTTCTGCATTTGGAATTTTTTTGCCGTTTTCCAGTACACTATATCGTAAAACCTATGGTTTAATTTAAAAATACAGCTCAGTCCGCAAAAAATGAGCCCTCACATGACCATATTGACTGAAAAATAAAAAAGTTACGTCTCTCAGAAAACGAATGGCGAAAAAAAAAACGGAAAGCGAAAAATCGGCCGGTCATGATTAATGCTCCTAGAAATGTATGCATAATTTGAAAACTGTGTTTTACAAAACGGAGGTATGTCCTTATGTAGTATTATGGCCCAGTTTGGAAATTCGATCTGGTAACCTGTTGTTGCTGAGGTGGTTCCTTTTTCTGCTAGGTTATTGCCTTTTTCTTGCCTGTTCAAACGCTATTGGATCTTTTTGTCTTTGTACTCCTTCTTTGTTCACTGCTCTCCAGGTGTTTCTAATTTCCGCATTGTGGATTGCCCTGTCAGATCCTGGGTTGGTGTCACACCTGTGACCTGTACGGCTATTATGCGCTGTCACACTTCTTTGCCTGGCTAGCTCGTTGAGCTTTCTCATGCAACTCTCCCAGCTGTTCTGCATCCGCCTGTTGCTGGTGAGTTTCCTCCTGGCTATAGAGAGCCACGGCCAGACTCAGCAGGAATTAGTATTTCCTGTGTCCTACAAAGTGTTTATTCCCCGGCAAATCTCTTGCCAGCACTTGGTGTATCAGGCAGCCCCTACCTCCACACAGCTGCTTGATCTTTAGTTCTTGTTCTGTTTGCGTCAGGGTTCTATTTGTTTGTTCTCAGATTTGATGATGATGATAATGAGTAATATATGAACCTTCTATGTGCTGCCCTTCTGATGTGATTAATAAAAATTTACAATGAAGACAGTTGAATAGCAACTGAGGTTTATTTCAACATGTTTCAAAGTCTATCCTGACTTCTTCTTCAGCAAAAAACACAATCTTGCTCTATGTCACCAGGTGAGCACTAGAGATGAGCGAGCCTCTAAAGACTCGAGTTCGGTTCAGTTCGTCGAACGGAGGCCGCATTCGAGTTCAGCTCGATGAACCATTCGACGAACCTCTTGAACCCCATTGAAAACAATGGGAAGCAAACACAAACACATAAAAACACATTATACATGTACACATACAGTTAATAAACATTGCCAGAACACTTACAGGTCCCCGCGATGCATCCTGCACTCTGTCTCCCGCCGCTTTTCCTTCCGATAATCGCTGCATCCTCCTGGTAACCAGCACTGATGATAGGACCTATCATGATGTAAAAATAGCCATGTGACCAGTCATGTGTCTATTATCTCATTGGTTACAGACTGGTCACATGGCTGACGTCATGCTGGGTCCTGTCAGTGCATCTCTCCGGTAAGCGGTGCTCGTTTGAGCATGTCCCTTTACCGGCGAGATGCTCTGGCACATGGTTGGCTTCCCCGACTGAGTGAGCAGCAGCTGCGTGCTGTAAGCAGTGACGTCACCGCTGACAGATGGGTTACCACACTAACATGCATGGACGCTCTTTACAGAGTCAACCCACATGCAAGGACTAGATGCCACAGCCGGTGAATTGTGGCACCGGGAATCATGTGATCGGAGCACCGTTGCTATGGTAACCCGTCTGTCAGCGGTGACGTCACCACTTACAGCACGCAGCTTCTGCTCACTGACTGAGTGAATAGACTGCATGGGAAGCAGCAGCGTCTTCCTCCCATGCAGTGCTGTCTGATGTAGCAGAGCTGCATGGGTTGAGGGAGAAAGAAGACAGAAGAGCAGGATTGTGGAGGGCTGACAGGGAGTAATAAACAAGGAGTCTCTAAGTGTGTCTGTGTATTTATTTTTATTAAAGTATTTTTTCTCTGTGTGGTGTCTTTTTTTAACCCTTTATTGGAGATTCTTAATGGCTGGGTCAAACTTGCCTGACATTAAGAATCTCTTGTCAATTGATGATCGAACCGTTCTCGAACGTTACTCGAACTTTTGAGCTTTTAGCAAAAGGCTCGAGTTCGTCGAGCCTTTCGAACACCCCCCAAAATCACTCGAACATGAAATTGGCGAACCTCGAGCCTCAAACATCGCTCATCTCTAGTGAGCACACCTAATATTATTACCCTCTATTTACCACTGGATAAAACCCTATGTGTTACTTTTTTCCCCAGTATTTTTGTGCTCCTGGGCTCTGTCTGTTTGGTCTTTCTGTTTTTGCCCTGGCTTGCCTCCTGTTTAGCCTGACCTCTCCTGAGTTTCCTAAACCTTTGTTTTTTGTCCTATCCCTATTCTGCCAGTTGTGACCGTGTCTTTTGGTTTTACCTTGTAAATCTCTTGCACACTGATCCTCCGGTCAGCTGCTGGAGGCACAAGGACTGCCCTGGAGTAGAACTTGGTTACTACCAGTGGCTCAAGCATATCCTGACGATCAGAGGCCTTAGCAAAAAACAATAGGTAGAAATGATAACAGATAAACACCTTACAGGTGTAGAATGCACAGTGAAATACCTAGAACACTATCTGTGGTAATTAGACCAGCATTAAAAGATATTTGAACATTATAAAATGCAAGAATAAGTTATAATTTGTAGTGTGGCGCCCCTGCGGCTCCAGTCGCCACAGAGTATAGCACCATATTTAAGGTAATTAACAACAATTTAGTCTGAATTAGTAATTCACTGCAAGGATATGCTTCAACAAAAAACACGGTGAGTTTAAAGTTATAAAATAGACTTATTATTTAATACATTTTTAAAATATATAAAATCATACAAAAATAATAATAAATAATGGTGCATCAAACAAGAGGGACGATGTATCAGCTGAATATTATGCCTATAGAAGGCACCGGATTAAATAACACCCAAACATTCGCTGAAGAATGCATGTATTTTTATCTGGGAATTTCAAAGACTAAGGCGGGCTTTGCGCGTTGCGACATCGCAAGCCGATGCTGCGATGTCGCACGTGATAGTCCTCGCCCCCGTCGCAGGTACGATATCGTGTGATAGCTGGCGTAGCGAAAATTTTCGCTACGCCAGCTTCACATGCACTCACCTGCCCTGCAACCGTCTGGCCGGTGACCCCCCTCCTTCCTATAGCGGCGGAGGGGCGGAGATGAGCAGGATGTAAACATCCTGCCCACCTCCTTCCTTCCGCATATCCTACGGAAGCCGCGGTGATGCCTGTAGGAGATGTTCATCGCTCCTGCGACTTCACACAGCGATGTGTGCTGCCGCAGGAGCGAGGAACAACATCGTACCGTCGCGTCAGCGTAATTATTGATTACGCCGACGCTGCACTGATGATACGATTACGACGATTTTGCGCTCGTTAATCGTATCATCTAGGCTTTACACACTACGATGTCGCATGCGATGCCGGATGTGCGTCACTTTCAATTTGACCCCACCGACATCGCACCTGCGATGTCGTAGTGTGCAAAGCCCGCGTAAGAATTATATATGGTTACTATAAACCTAAAATATATAACATTTGCAGACAAAAATAAAATTCATTTGTAATATATATTAACATTGATCCATTTAAATATAAAGTGATATGTGAAAAATTGAAATGCATAAAATATAAAACATGAATGAAAAATGAATAAATATATTTATCTGAAAATCAATTGATTACAATATAAATGGTTAATATAAACCTATCTAATATGCATATAATTTACAGATAAACACAAATTCATTTCCAAAACTAGTTAAATATTAATATTGCTAGGTCCTTGTCAGTGGCCAATGATATAAAGTGCTTGAGATGCAAAGTGCTATGATAATTGCGATGATCGGACAACAATATATTTAAGTTAAATTAAGTGAACAATAGAATAAGGTGCTCCTGTGCCAGTAAAAAGTAGTTATCTGGTGTGTCATGCTGAGTCGTCCCTCCACCCCGACGTACGTTTCAATATAATTTCCTCACGGGGATTTTATATATTTTAAAATTTATTAAATAATAAATCTATTTTATAACTTTGAACTCACTGTGTTTTTTGTTGGAGCAAATCGTGCTCCAAACAATTGTTGTTATACCATATTTAAGGTGTAGTATTCACCTCTGGTGAGGAGGGGGTTAATCACCGGTGTTCCACATTCACACTTTACATTCAGTTTACTAGCCTTCTCACTGGGGAGCTGGACTAGGGCAGGCAGGGGGGTTGGCCAACACGAAGCTTGGGACTTCCTGGTCACTAGGACAACCCCCAGGGGGGCAGGTTCCACTTGCGGTAGAAGTAGGAGCAACTTCACACAATCTTCAGTCAGTCTACCTGGGACACTTCAGTACTGGCAACATGACTAGAGATGAGCGAACCGGTCACGGTTCGGCTCGAGGTTGGTTCGCCGAAAGGAGGTCCCGTTCGAGTTCGGTTCGTCGAACGTTTGACGAACCGAACTCGAACTGCATAGGAAACAATGGCAGGCAATCACAAACACATAAAAACACCTAGAAAACACCCTCAAAGGTGTCCAAAAGGTGACAAACAACTCACAACACAACACAAACACATGGGAAAGTGACAAGGACATATACTCATGCGAAAACAAAAGAGCTGGACAAGAAAAAAAGAGGAGGAGACACAGATATAGGCATGGCACGCCCTTCTAAAATCATATAAAACACCGCAAGGTGACTCCAAGCGGAGTCTCCCTTTTTTCTAAAAATTGGGCCACACACACACCCACCCCTTCAGTGGCAGCACTTGTGCCCCAGTTGTACACTTCACCGCTAGATTTGCATCAAGCACATTCAAAAATACGCCATACTTAACCGTCCCCAGGATAACACCGGGGTAGGTAGCAAAGTCTTTCCTGATCCCAGCTGTATGCATCTTGGATCATTTTTTAAAACAATGTAAGCAAGGATTACTCCAAGCGGAGTGTCCCTTTTTTCCAAAAATTATGCCCCACACACACCCACCAATTCAGTGGCAGCACTTGTGCCCTAGTTGTACATTTCACAGTTAGATTTGCATCAAGCACATTCAAAAATACGCCATACTTAACCGTCCCCAGGATGACACCGGGGTAGGTAGCAAAGTCTTTGCTGATCCCAGCTCTGTTCATCTTGGATCATTTTTAAAAACACTCTAAGTAAGGGTTACTCCAAGCGGAGTCTCCCTTTTTTCCAAAAATTGTGCCCCACAGACACCCCATCAGTGGCAGCACTTGTGCCCTAGTTGCAAACAGGATGTTTTGATTTTGCATCAAGCACATTCCAAATCCACAAGCATTTACTCTCCCCAGGATGACACAGGGGTAGTAAATTCCTTGTGGATCCATGACTTGTTCATTTTGATGAACGTTAGTCTGTCCACATTATCACTGGACAGACGCGTGCGCTTATCTGTCAGCACACACCCAGCAGCACTGAAGACACGTTCAGAGACAACGCTGGCAGCTGGACACGACAAAATCTCCAAGGCGTAACTGGAGAGCTCTGGCCATTTTTCAAGATTTAAAGCCCAAAATGAGCAAGGCTCCATTTGCAAAGTCATGGCATCGATGTTCATTTGGAGATACTCCTGTATCATCCTCTCCAGCCGTTGACTATGTGTCAGACTTGTTGTCTCTGGTGGTCTTGCAAAGGAGGGTCTAAAAAAATGATGAAAAGATTCAATAAAATTGCTGTTACGAGCACCAGATACGGTGCTACTGGTAAGGGTAGACTGTTGGAGATGACGAGACCGTCCCATGTTTGTCAAGTTACAACTGGGAGATTCACTCCCTGCACCTGCACGGTTGTTTGGTGGAAAAGCCGAGCTAAGATCGAGTAACAGCTTCTGCTGATACTCCTGCATACGTGCGTCCCTTTCTATGGCTGGAATTATGTCACAAAATTTGGACTTGTACCGGGGATCTAATAGTGTGGCAAGCCAGTAGTCATCATCACTTCTAATTTTGACAATACGAGGGTCATGTTGGAGGTAGTGCAACAAGAAGGCACTCATGTGTCTTGCGCAGCCATGCGGACCAAGTCCACGCTGTGTTTGTGGCATAGAGGTGCTACCCGTTCTTTCTTCCTCTGACATCTCCCCCCAACCTCTTTCAATTGAAATTTGACCAAGGTCTCCCTCATCCGCTGAGTCTTCCATGTCCATGGACAGTTCGTCCTCCATTTCTTCATGTTCTCCTGCACCTTCCTCAACATTTAGCCTGCTACTATGCGCCCTTGTTGATCCCTGTCCCCCATGGTACCATGCCTGCCGCGTTGGTGATGATGAACATCTGGACCTTGGTGATGTTGTTGTCCCTTGCGCATATGAATCCTCCTGTAGTTCCTCCCCTTCCTGTTGTCCCATACCCTGACTTCGAGTAGTGTTTAGCATGTAAATGACTGGAATTGTCATGCTGATAATGGCATTGTCAGCGCTAAACATATTCGTCGCCATGTCGAAACTGTGCAGAAGGGTGCATAGGTCCTTGATCTGAGACCACTCCATCAGGGTGATCTGCCCCACCTCTGCATCTCGTTGGCCCAGGCTATACTTCATGACGTATTGCACCAGGGCTCGGCGGTGTTGCCACAGTCGCTGTAACATGTGGAGAGTCGAATTCCAGCGTGTCGCCACATCACATTTCAGGCGATGAGCCGGCAGGCCGAAAGACTTCTGGAGCGATGCAAGTCGCTCAGCTGCGGCGGTTGAACGGCGGAAGTGAGCAGACAGTTTTCGTGCCCTGGTCAAAAGGCCATCTAGGCCGGGATAGTGTGTTAAAAATTGCTGGACAACAAGGTTCAACACGTGAGCCATACAAGGCACGTGTGTCACCTTGCCCAGGCGAAGGGCCGCACCCAGGTTTGCAGCATTGTCGCACACGGCCTTACCAGGCTGCAGGTTGAGTGGAGACAACCATTTATTAAACTCGGACCGCAGAGCCGACCACAACTCCTCAGCTGTGTGACTCTTATTCCCAAGACATGTCAAGCTAAAGACCGCCTGATGCCTTTGCGCTCTGCTGCCAGCATAGTAATGAGGGGTGCGTGATTCCTTCTGCGCAGTGAGAACGCTGGTGGCCTGACCAGGCAGGCTTGGGGCGGCGGTGGAGGACACAGATGAGGTGGAGGAGGCAGAAACAGTGGCGGAACTTGGACAGACAGAGGATTGACACACAAGTCGTGGGTACGGCAAGACTTGTGTAGCAGACCCTTCACCATCTATCACCATAGTTACCCAGTGCCCAGTCAGCGACATGTAACGTCCCTGTCCATGCTTACTGGTCCAAGTATCGGTGGTGAAATGCACCCGTTCACACACAGAGTTTCTCAAGGAAGCGGTGATGTTGTGTGCGACATGCTGGTGTAGCGCGGGCACACCTTTCTTAGAGAAGTAGTGGCGACTGGGCATCTGGTACTGGGGCACAGCGACAGACATAAGGTCTCTAAAATCCTGTGTGTCCACTAGAGTTGAGCGCGGTTCGTGGTTCGAGGTTCTCCAGTTCTAAGCTCGAATGATTTTTGGGGCTGTTCGAGATCGAACTAGAACTCGAGCTTTTTGCAAAAGCTCGATAGTTCTAGATACGTTCGAGAACGGTTCTAGCAGCAAAAAGCAGGGCTTTTTACAGCTACAGTGTGCAGGAGCCATCGCTGGCAGCCTGCCACAAGCTGGTAACCAAGATAAACATCGGGTATCCAAGCAAAGCGCTTTGGTTAGTAACCCGATGTTTATCTTAGTTACGTGCAGGAAGCCCACACTTCCCCGCTCAGCTCACTCCACCCCCTCCTGCCCGCGGCATGTACACATACATACACACACACACACACACACACACACACACACACACACACATGGTCCCGCTCGGCTTACCTGCGGTGATGAAGTCCCGCCATCCCGACCTCAGCGCTGTCACTGTCCTCCATGGCCGCCGCTTGTCACATCACCTCTCGCTTCCGACCCGAGATGTCACGGACCTCTCGCGATACTTGATGTGAAGGCGCCGGTCATTGACCTCAGTGACAGGGGCTGTTGGCAGTGCTGGAGATCAGCGCAGGTAATGTACCTCGCTGACAGCAGCACTTGTCATGCCCTGCAGTGACCTGGGCTGACCCATTGATGTTAGCTCAGGTCACTGCATTGCTCTCCCAGTCAATGGGGAACATCCTGCTTTTCATTGACTGGGACAGTGTGGATCGTCATGGCAACCCCTTGGATTACACCAGACCTGGATTTGTTTTTCATTCTAATAAATTGGTTAAAGAGGGAATGTTTTGGGGAGTGTTTTTTCAAATAAAAATGTGGTTGTCGTCTATTTTTTTTTTATTACTGACTGGGTTGGTGATGTCGGGTATCTGATAGACGCCTGACCTCACCAACCCCAGGGCTTGATGCCAGGTGACATTACACATCTGGTATTAACCCCATATATTACCCCGTTTGCCACCGCACCAGGGCGCGGGATGAGCTGGGGCGAAGCACCAGGATTGGCGCATCTAATGGATGCGCCACTTCTGGGGCGGCTGCGGCCTGCTATTTTTAGGCTGGGGAGAGTCCAATAACCATGGACCTCCCTAGTCTGAGAATATCAGGCCCCAGCTGTCTGCTTTACCTTGGCTGGTAATCTAATTTTGGGGGACCCCTACGTGTTTTTTTTTTAATTATTTATTTAATTTAAAATAACAGCGTGGGGTGCCCTCAGTTTTGGATTACCAGCCAAGGTGAGGTTGCCAGCTGTGGTCTGCAGGCTGCAGCCGTCTGCTTTACCCTAGCTGGCTACAAAACTAGGGGTAACCCTACGTCATTTTTTTTTTCATTTTTTTGGCTAAATACAAAGCTAAGCACCCCTTAGTGCCACATGAAAGGCACCAAAGGGTGCTCCACTTTTTCTCCATTTTTTCTCCACTTTTTCTCCATTTTTTCTCCACTTTTTCTACATTTTTTTCTCCACTTTTTCTCCACTTTTTCTCCACTTTTTCTCCATTTTTTTCTCCACTTTTTCTCCACTTTTTCTCCATTTTTTTCTCCACCTTTTCTCCACTTTTTCTCCACTTTTTCTCCACTTTTTCTCCACTTTTTCTCTACTTTTTCTCCATTTTTTTCTCCACTTTTTCTCCACTTTTTCTCCATTTTTTTCTCCACCTTTTCTCCACCTTTTCTCCACTTTTTCTCCACTTTTTCTCCACTTTTTCTCCACTTTTTCTCCACTTTTTCTTCATTTGTTCTCCACTTTTTCTCCACTTTTTCTCCACTTTTTCTCCATTTATTCTTCACTTTTTCTCCACTTTTTCTCCATTTTTTTCTCCATTTTTTCTCCACTTTTTCTCCACTTATTCCCCACTTTTTTCTCCACTTTTTCACCATTTTTTTCTCCATTTTTTTCTCCACTTTTTCTCCACTTTTTCTCCACTTTTTCTCCACTTTTTCTCCGTTCTTTTTTTATGGTCGGTCTACCCATTAGCTCTGCCATGCATACTGTAGCTCTACACCTACTGCACATGTTACTTTATGATTGACATCTCATTCGTACCAGAGCTGTCTAAGCCTACTCTGACCCCATATTTGTCATTACTATATTGTCCTTGTACTGTATTATGACATTTGTATCATGTGTTTCATTTCTTGCTGTGTTGCAATTTTTTTGCTGCATCCCAATTGTACCTCTACATTGTTCGAGTTTATGTTATTGTTCTCTCACTCTTATGTGATACTGATTATTGTCATTTTTCATGATTACATGCAGATAAGTCCAATCTGACGAAGGCTCAGGCCGAAACGTCATTTGTAACTTGTTTTGGACAAAAACATATATGCTTATGAAAAAAAAATTTCTTAATACGGACCAATAAAGAGTGATTTTGCATTACTATCCATTGTGACTTACTGACTTAGTCTGGGAGATATGGAGTGCCGAGGTTACTCACTAATTTTATCTATTATTACCTCTGAGCACCTATATACCAGTGAGCAGAGCTTCCTCTACAGTAGTTCTCCTGATTAGGCATGCCCTTACCTCATGAGCAGGGCATTGCAGCTTTGGTAGCAACCATTACGACATGGACTCTGCTGCTGTGGACCCGGGGAGAGTGAGTGCAGATTCATTGCACCCACACTCCTCACATGAAGGGTCCGCACTCCTAGAAAATGGGGGATACATTCCCTGAGTGTCTCCCCCCATATTCTAGACGGTCCAGAGTCGTCGTGGGACCCCTTTATTTTTTTTCTTACAATAAATTGGTGAAAGAGGAAATGTTTTGGGGACTGTTTTTTCAAATAAATTTCTTTTGTCGATTTTTTGTTTTTGTTAGTACTGACAGTTTATGATGTTGGGTATCTAATAGACGCCATGACATCACAAACTGCTGGGCTTGATCTCAGGTGACTTTACAGCTAGTATCAACCCGATTTATTACCCCGTTTGCCACTGCACCAGGGCACGGGATGAGCTGGGGTGAAGCGCCAGGATTGGCGCATCTAGTGGATGCGCCACGTCTGGGGTGCCTGCGGCCTACTATTTTTAGGCTGTGAAGGCCCAATAACTATGGACCTTCCCACCCTGAGAATACCAGACCACAGCTGTCCGCTTTACCTTGGCTGGTGATCCAATTTGGGGGGGACCCTACTTTTATTGTGTAATTATTAATATTTATAAAATAATTATAAAAAAGAGCCTGAGGGGACCTCCACATTGGATCCCCAACCACGGTAAAGCTGCCAGCTGTGGTTTTCAGGCTACAGCCGTCTGCTTTACCCTAGCTGGCTATCAAAAATGGGGGGACCCAACGTCATTTTTTTTTTTTAACTATTTTTTAAATAGAAAAAATTAATGGGCTTCCCTGTATTTTGATTGACAACCAAGGTAACGGCAGGCAGATGGGGGTGGCAACCCATAGCTGTCTGCTTTATCTGCGCTGAGAATCAAAAATACCGCGGAGCGCTACGTCATTTTTTTAAAGATTTATTTTTACAGCACTGTGATGTCCAGCAATCAAAATACAGGGAAGCCCATTTTATTTTTAGTTATTTAAATAAATAATTAAAAAAAATATATATGGGCTCCCGCTGCATTTTTTGTATTGCTAGCTAGGGTAATCCAAGCAGCTACTGGCTGCTAACCCCCACTGCTTGGTGTTACCTTCACTGGCAATGGAAAATCCAGGGAAGCATTTTTTATTTTTTTTGCCAAAAAACTACAAAAAAAGGACGTGAGCTTCGCCATATTTTTGTATGCTAGCCAGGTATAGCAGGCAGGTGCTGGAAGAGTTGGATACAGCGCCAGAAGATGGCGCTTCTATGAAAATGCCATTTTCTGAGGCGGCTGCAGACTGCAATTCGCAGCAGTGGGGCCCAGAAAGCTCAGGCCAACCTGTGGTGCGGATTCCAATCCCCAGCTGCCTAGTTGTACCTGGCTGGACACAAAAATGGGGCAAAGCCTACGTCATTTGTTTTCTAATTATTTCATGAAATTCATGAAATAATAAAAAAAGGGCTTCCCTTTATTTTTGGTTCTCAGCCGGGTACAAATAGGCAACTGGGGGTTGGGGGCAGCCGTACCTGCCTGCTGTACCTGGCTAGCATACAAAAATATGGCGAAGCCCACATAATTTTTTCAGGGGGCAAAAAACTTCTGCATACAGTCCTGGATGGAGTATGCTGAGCCTTGTAGTTCTGCAGCTGCTGTCTGTCTGTATGGAGAAGAGCAGACAGCAGCTGCAGAACTACAAGACTCAGCATACTCCATCCAGGACTGTATGCAGAAGTTTTTTGCCCACCAAAAAAATGACGTGGGCTTCGCCATATTTTTGTATGCTAGCCAGGTACAGCTGGCAGCCACGGGCTGCCTCCAACCCCCAGTTGCCTATTTGTACCCGGCTGGGAACCAAAAATATAGGGAAGCCCCCTATATAGGGGACCCCTACGTGTTTTTTTTTTTAATTATTTATTTAATTTAAAATAACAGCGTGGGGTGCCCTCAGTTTTGGATTACCAGCCAAGGTGAGGTTGCCAGCTGTGGTGTGCAGGCTGCAGCCGTCTGCTTTACCCTAGCTGGCTACAAAACTAGGGGTAACCCTACGTCATTTTTTTTTTCATTTTTTTGGCTAAATACAAAGCTAAGCACCCCTTAGTGCCACATGAAAGGCACCAAAGGGTGCTCCACTTTTTCTCCATTTTTTCTCCACTTTTTCTCCATTTTTTCTCCACTTTTTCTACATTTTTTTCTCCACTTTTTCTCCACTTTTTCTCCACTTTTTCTCCATTTTTTTCTCCACTTTTTCTCCACTTTTTCTCCATTTTTTTCTCCACCTTTTCTCCACCTTTTCTCCACTTTTTCTCCATTTTTCTCTCCACCTTTTCTCCACTTTTTCTCCACTTTTTCTCCACTTTTTCTCCACTTTTTCTCCATTTTTTTCTCCACTTTTTCTCCATTTTTTTCTCCACTTTTTCTCCACCTTTTCTCCACTTTTTCTCCACTTTTTCTCCACTTTTTCTCCACTTTTTCTCCATTTATTCTCCACTTTTTCTCCACTTTTTCTCCATTTATTCTTCACTTTTTCTCCACTTTTTCTCCATTTTTTTCTCCATTTTTTTCTCCACTTTTTCTCCACTTATTCTCCACTTTTTTCTCCACTTTTTCTCCATTTTTTTCTCCATTTTTTTCTCCACTTTTTCTCCACTTTTTCTCCACTTTTTCTCCATTTTTTCTCCACTTTTTCTCCACTTTTTCTCCGTTCTTTTTTTATGGTCGGTCTACCCATTAGCTCTGCCATGCATACTGTAGCTCTACACCTACTGCACATGTTACTTTATGATTGACATCTCATTCGTACCAGAGCTGTCTAAGCCTACTCTGACCCCATATTTGTCATTACTATATTGTCCTTGTACTGTATTATGACATTTGTATCATGTGTTTCATTTCTTGCTGTGTTGCAATTTTTTTGCTGCATCCCAATTGTACCTCTACATTGTTCGAGTTTATGTTATTGTTCTCTCACTCTTATGTGATACTGATTATTGTCATTTTTCATGATTACATGCAGATAAGTCCAATCTGACGAAGGCTCAGGCCGAAACGTCATTTGTAACTTGTTTTGGACAAAAACATATATGCTTATGAAAAAAATTTTTCTTAATACGGACCAATAAAGAGTGATTTTGCATTACTATCCATTGTGACTTACTGACTTAGTCTGGGAGATATGGAGTGCCGAGGTTACTCACTAATTTTATCTATTATTACCTCTGAGCACCTATATACCAGTGAGCAGAGCTTCCTCTACAGTAGTTCTCCTGATTAGGCATGCCCTTACCTCATGAGCAGGGCATTGCAGCTTTGGTAGCAACCATTACGACATGGACTCTGCTGCTGTGGACACGGGGAGAGTGAGTGCAGATTCATTGCACCCACACTCCTCACATGAAGGGTCCGCACTCCTAGAAAATGGGGGATACGTTCCCTGAGTGTCTCCCCCACATATTCTAGACGGTCCAGAGTCGTCGTGGGACCCCTTTATTTTTTTTCTTACAATAAATTGGTGAAAGAGGAAATGTTTTGGGGACTGTTTTTTCAAATAAATTTCTTTTGTCGATTTTTTGTTTTTGTTAGTACTGACAGTTTATGATGTTGGGTATCTAATAGACGCCATGACATCACAAACTGCTGGGCTTGATCTCAGGTGACTTTACAGCTAGTATCAACCCGATTTATTACCCCGTTTGCCACTGCACCAGGGCACGGGATGAGCTGGGGTGAAGCGCCAGGATTGGCGCATCTAGTGGATGCGCCACGTCTGGGGTGCCTGCGGCCTACTATTTTTAAGCTGTGAAGGCCCAATAACTATGGACCTTCCCACCCTGAGAATACCAGACCACAGCTGTCCGCTTTACCTTGGCTGGTGATCCAATTTGGGGGGGACCCTACTTTTATTGTGTAATTATTAATATTTATAAAATAATTATAAAAAAGAGCCTGAGGGGACCTCCACATTGGATCCCCAACCACGGTAAAGCTGCCAGCTGTGGTTTTCAGGCTACAGCCGTCTGCTTTACCCTAGCTGGCTATCAAAAATGGGGGGACCCAACGTCATTTTTTTTTTTTAACTATTTTTTAAATAGAAAAAATTAATGGGCTTCCCTGTATTTTGATTGACAACCAAGGTAACGGCAGGCAGATGGGGGTGGCAACCCATAGCTGTCTGCTTTATCTGCGCTGAGAATCAAAAATACCGCGGAGCGCTACGTCATTTTTTTAAAGATTTATTTTTACAGCACTGTGATGTCCAGCAATCAAAATACAGGGAAGCCCATTTTATTTTTAGTTATTTAAATAAATAATTAAAAAAAATATATATGGGCTCCCGCTGCATTTTTTGTATTGCTAGCTAAGGGTAATCCAAGCAGCTACTGGCTGCTAACCCCCACTGCTTGGTGTTACCTTCACTGGCAATGGAAAATCCAGGCAAGCATTTTTTATTTTTTTTGCCAAAAAACTACAAAAAAAGGACGTGAGCTTCGCCATATTTTTGTATGCTAGCCAGGTATAGCAGGCAGGTGCTGGAAGAGTTGGATACAGCGCCAGAAGATGGCGCTTCTATGAAAATGCCATTTTCTGAGGCGGCTGCAGACTGCAATTCGCAGCAGTGGGGCCCAGAAAGCTCAGGCCAACCTGTGGTGCGGATTCCAATCCCCAGCTGCCTAGTTGTACCTGGCTGGACACAAAAATGGGGCAAAGCCTACGTCATTTGTTTTCTAATTATTTCATGAAATTCATGAAATAATAAAAAAAGGGCTTCCCTTTATTTTTGGTTCCCAGCCGGGTACAAATAGGCAACTGGGGGTTGGGGGCAGCCGTACCTGCCTGCTGTACCTGGCTAGCATACAAAAATATGGCGAAGCCCACATAATTTTTTCAGGGGGCAAAAAAGTTCTGCATACAGTCCTGGATGGAGTATGCTGAGCCTTGTAGTTCTGCAGCTGCTGTCTGTCTGTATGGAGAAGAGCAGACAGCAGCTGCAGAACTACAAGGCTCAGCATACTCCATCCAGGACTGTATGCAGAAGTTTTTTGCCCACCAAAAAAATGACGTGGGCTTCGCCATATTTTTGTATGCTAGCCAGGTACAGCTGGCAGCCACGGGCTGCCTCCAACCCCCAGTTGCCTATTTGTACCCGGCTGGGAACCAAAAATATAGGGAAGCCCGTTTTTTTTAATTATTTCACTTATTTCATGAAATAATTAAAAAACAAATGACGTGGGCTTCGCCCCATTTTTGTGTCCAGCCGGATACAACTAGGCAGCTGGGGATTGGAATCTGCAGCACAGGTTAGCCCGAGGTTTGTGGGCGCCTCTGCTGCGGATTTCAGTCCGCAGCCGTCCCAGAAAATGGCGCTCTCATAGAAGCGCCATCATCTGGCGCTGTATCCAACTCTTCCAACAGCCCTGGAGCCGGGTGGCTTGTTGGGTAATCATGAGTTAATACTGGCTTTGTTTTACTAGCCAGTATTAAGCCAGAGATTCTTAATGTCAGGCACGTTTGACCCGGCCATTAAGAATCTCCAATAAAGGGTTAAAAAAAAGACACCACACAGAGAAAAAATACTTTAATAGAAATAAATACACAGACACATTAGAGACTCCATCTTTATTACCCCCTGTCAGCCCTCCACGATCCTGCTCTTCTGTCTTCTTTCTTTCTAGTGTAGTAGTAGTGACGATTGTAGTGAGGAAGGATGAGATTCACCAGCTCATCACTTGGGGCTGGGGAACCTCCATCCTCACTACAATCATCACTACAATCGGGAAGCAGCGTGCAGCCTTCACTCCGTGAGTGATCAGTGCTGGCTGCTAGCGGTAACGCTGACAGACGCGTTACCATAGCAACGGTGCTCTCGGAGCCGCGGTTAGCGGTGACGTCACCGCTAACTGCGTTGCTATGGCAACGGTGATCTCCGTTAATGACCGGCTGTATCAGCCGGTCCCTAACGGAACGGGGAGTCGACCGTGTGCTAGAGCATGTCGCCGGTACACGGCGATACACATATGTGCACCGTGTACCGGAGAGATGCACTCGCAGGTCCTACATGACGTGTCATAGTCATGTGACCAGTCTGTAGCCAATGAGATAATAGCCACGTGACTGGTCACATGGCTATTTTGACGTCACGATAGGTCCTGCATCTCTGCTGGCAGTGCAGGTCACCGGGAGGATTCAGCAATCATCGGATAAAATAGCGGCAGGAGACAGAGTGCAGAAGGGATCGCGAGGACCGGTAAGTGTTATGGCAATGTTTATTAACTGTTTGTGTACATTTATAATGCATTTTTATGTGTTTGTGATTGCCTCCCATTATAGCCTATACGTTCGAGTTCGGTTCGTCGAACGTTCGACGAACCGAACTCGAACGGGACCCCCGTTCGGCGAACCGGCCTCGAGCCGAACCGGGACCAGTTCGCTCATCTCTAGTGTCCACCAGGTGGAAAGGCAGCATTTCGGTAGCCAAGAGCTTACAGAGGGATAAAGTCAACCTCTTAGCTTTGTCATGGGTCGCAGGAAATGGCCTTTTATTTGTCCACATCTGAGGGACAGAGAACTGGCTGCTGTGTGTAGACGGTGTTGAGTAGGGTGTCCCTGGAAAAATGCAGGTTTGTGAGGAAAGTGCAGGCGGAGACATGATGTTGCCTTCATCCAACGTTGGTGCTATCGATGTCTGAGAAAGCTGTACACACGCACTTGTTTCCCCTTCCAAACCAACTGACGACCTACCAAGCAAACAGCCTGTTGCGGTTACAGTGGTGGAAGTTGTGCGTGGAAAACCAGGTGTGACAGCTGTCCCCACAGTCCTAGAAGATGAAGAGTGCGCGGATTCACTGGAAGGGGCAGGCCGTGGATGGTTCGCTCCGCTAAGCCGCATTGCAGCACGGTTAGCTTCCCACTGGGACCTATGATATTTATTCATGTGACGATTCATGGAAAAAGTTGTCAAACTGCTGAGGTTTTGACCTCTACTAACAGAATCAAGACAAATTTTACACATCACATAATTTGGGCGATCTTTTTCTATGTCAAAAAAGGACCAGGCTAGGCAAGGCTTAGAGGGCATGCGACCTGCTGAGCCCCCCCGACTAGTGCTCAGAGGCAGAGTGGTGGCTGATGATGCAGTTGTAGACGTGCTACCAGTGCTCCGACTCTGTCCAGGAAGGCGCAAGGTAACTTCGTCGTCGGTTGCATCCTCCTCCACCGCCTCTGTTGACCTCCTCGAGTGCCTGACTGTGGGTTGACAGTAGGTGGGATCTAGAACTTCATCATCATTTGTTGTGTTTGCACTCCCCTCACCCTCAGACCGAGCCTCTTCTTGCCCTGACCGAATATTTAAGTTGTCATCCCAATCTGGTATCTGCGTCTCATCGTCATCAGTATGTTCCTCATTGTCTATAACCACAGGTGTTACAGTTTGTGACAAAGGGTCAACATTATGCTCAGAAACTTGGTCCTCACGGCCTGAATCAGAGTCACAAAGGTTCTGGGCATCACTGCAGACCATTTCCTGGTCTGTACTCACTGTAGCTTTGGAGCAGACCTCTGATTCCCAGGCTATAGTGTGACTGAACAGCTCTGCAGACTCAGCCATCTCAGTTCCACCATACTGTACAGGGCTAATGAAGACTTCAGAGCTGGGAGAAAGCAAGTTTGATTGGGATGACAACTCAGAGGACTGGTGTATTTTGGATGCGGTACTTGAGGTGGCTGAGAGGGCACTTGTTGGACCACTTGAGATCCATTCAAGCATTTTCCTTTTTTGGCCATCATCTACCTTTGTTCCTGTTGTTTGTGTCCGTAAAAAAGGGAGCACATCGGATTGTCCATGGTAAGTAGTAGACATCTTACTTTTGCTGTTAGATGGTCTATCTTCAGCAGATGTTAATGGAGCTTTGCCACCTTCCCCACGGACAAACCCTTTTTTTCCTTTTCCACCACGCCTCTTCCCCTTTCCACCAGCATCTGTCATTTTGCCACTCATGTTGATTGTGACAAGATTGTGCACTGAAAATGTGGTAGTAAAAATTGAGAGGTGGTGTAGATTGCAGCGGTGTTCTAGCTTTATTAACAGCAGAATAATAAAGAATAAATATCCCTGACAATGCAACTACGGCCCTTAAACTGGCAGCATAAATTGCTAGTATAATGGCTTAGTTACAATGAGTTTGAGTGTGCAATGCAGGCAGACGTGCTGCAAATATCTTTGCACTAGTGGGACTATACAGAAGTCCAATAGCCACGTTTAGGATGCCACTAGGTTCACTCAGTGTTTGCTAGTATAATGGCTTAGTTATAATGAGTTGGAGTGTGCAATGCAGGCAGACGTGCTCTGCAAATGTCTTTGCACTAGTGGGACTATACAGAAGTCAAATAGCCACGTTTAGGATGCCACTAAGTTCACTCAGTGTTTGCTAGTATAATGGCTTAGTTATAATGAGTTTGAGTGTGCAATGCAGGCAGACGTGCTGTAAATATCTTTGCACTAGTGGGACTATACAGAAGTCCAATAGCCACGTTTAGGATGCCACTAAGTTCACTCAGTGTTTGCTAGTATAATGGCTTAGTTATAATGAGTTTGAGTGTGCAATGCAGGCAGACGTGCTGCAAATATCTTTGCACTACTGGGACTATACAGAAGTCCAATAGCCACGTTTAGGATGCCACTAAGTTCACTCAGTGTTTGCTAGTATAATGGCTTAGTAACAATGAGTTGGAGTGTGCAAAGGGCAGGAGGGTACAGTGGCAGGGTTGTGGGTCTCTGGGTAGAGGAAAGGAAGCCTGCCTTTCTATCCCTCCTAATGGAGAAATGCAGCGAGGAAATCCCTGACCTTAGCTTCACAGTCGCTGTCATGTTGTGTAGCTGTTAAACTCTGTTTTCACGGACCTGTCACCTATGGCTCTGACCCTGCCGGTATGAGCCCTTAAAAGGACTGATAGAAAGTGCTATCCCTAAGCTGTCCAGTGCTGTGTATGGAGCGTATACAGTAGAGATGAGCGAACCGGTCCCGGTTCGGCTCGAGGTCGGCTCGCCGAACGGGGGTCCCGTTCGAGTTCGGTTCGTCGAACGTTCGACGAACCGAACTCGAACGTATAGGCTAGAATGGGATGCAATCAAAAACACATAAAAATGCATGATAAATGTACACAAACAGTTAATAAACATTGCCATAACACTTACCGGTCCTCGCGATCCCTTCTGCACTCTGTCTCCTGCCGCTATTCCATCCGATGATCGCTGAATCCTCCCGGTGATGGCACTGCCAGCAGAGATGCAGGACCTATCGTGACGTCAAAATAGCCATGTGACCAGTCACGTGGCTATTATCTCATTGGCTACAGACTGGTCACATGACTATGACACGTCATGTAGGACCTGCGAGTGCATCTCTCCGGTACACGGTGCACATATGTGTATCGCCGTGTACCGGCGACATGCTCTAGCACACGGTCGACTCCCCATTCCGTTAGGGACCGGCTGACACAGCCGGTCATTAACGGAGATCACCGTTGCCATAGCAACGCAGTTAGCGGTGATGTCACCGCTAACCGCGGCTCCGAGAGCACCGTTGCTATGGTAACGCGTCTGTCAGCGTTACCGCTGTTACCGCTGACAGCCAGCACTGATCACTCACGGAGTGAAGGCTGCACGCTGCTTCCCTCCCCTGATGAAGCTGTCCGCAGCGATACGCGTGGGGCCGGTCACGTTCCCCCTGGTGTTGCCATGACTTTCATGTTTATGCTCTATACATGGGTAGTGTATCTCTGATGAATAACTAGGTGATGATCATTTATTGCATAATCCCTGCTGTGTCACCAGCAGGTCTCATTATCTGACCTTCATGAGGTATACCTAATAGGATATTTGAGGCATTATTGCTATCCCTGCCATGACTTTCATGCTTATGCTCTACACATGGGTAGTGTATTTCTGATGAATAACTAGGTGATTATCATTCACTGTACTATCCTTGCTTTGTCACCATCGGGTCTCATTGTTTGACTCTGATAAGGTATACCTAACAGGATACTTGGGACATTATTGCTACCCCCTTGGGGCCTCTTATCTACAACCCTATTCTTATGATCATTTAGATCTTACTACTATGAGATGCACTGTGTATACATGATGTATTCTTGATCTGTATATATTGAAACATTGGGGTTTACGTATTGTCATCATTCACCTGTCACATAATGAAAGCATGTGCTGTGTAATCATTATTGAGAGATACACATGAGTCACACATAAATATATATGTATAATTTTTTTTTTTTTTTTTCCTTGATTATATGCTGACTCTTCCATGTATTCATGTTGGCAAATTTCCAATCATTCCAGAGGGAACGTGTCCTCACCTGTGCTATTCTGCACAATTTTAATTGATTTTATTATGTCTTTGTAGTGTGTGTTTTTGGACTTAATAAATTTATAATTATATGAACCAGTCACTGACTAATTTATATGATTGGGTTGTGCGCCGGTTTTGCATGAGCTTTCCTCTGTTTCCTCGCTTCCCGATTGTAGTGATGATTGTAGTGAGGATGGAGGTTCCCCAGCCCCAAGTGATGAGCTGGTGAATCTCATCCTCACTACAATCGTCACTACTACTACACTAGAAAGAAAGAAGACAGAAGAGCAGGATCGTGGAGGGCTGACAGGGGGTAATAAAGATGGAGTCTCTAATGTGTCTGTGTATTTATTTCTATTAAAGTATTTTTTCTCTGTGTGGTGTTTTTTTTAACCCTTTATTGGAGATTCTTAATGGCCGGGTCAAACGTGCCTGACATTAAGAATCTCTGGCTTAATACTGGCTAGTAAAACAAAGCCAGTATTAACTCATGATTACCCAACAAGCCACCCGGCTCCAGGGCTGTTGGAAGAGTTGGATACAGCGCCAGATGATGGCGCTTCTATGAGAGCGCCATTTTCTGGGACGGCTGCGGACTGAAATCCGCAGTAGAGGCGCCCAGAAACCTCGGGCTAACCTGTGCTGCGGATTCCAATCCCCAGCTGCCTAGTTGTACCCGGCTGGACACAAAAATGGGGCGAAGCCCACGTCATTTGTTTTTTAATTATTTCATGAAATAAGTGAAATAATTAAAAAAAACGGGCTTCCCTATATTTTTGGTTCCCAGCCGGGTACAAATAGGCAACTGGGGGTTGGAGGCAGCCCGTGGCTGCCTGCTGTACCTGGCTAGCATACAAAAATATGGCGAAGCTCACGTCCTTTTTTTTGTAGTTTTTTGGCAAAAAAAATAAAAAATGCTTCCCTGGATTTTCCATTGCCAGTGAAGGTAACACCAAGCAGTGGGGGTTAGCAGCCAGTAGCTGCTTGGATTACCCTTAGCTAGCAATACAAAAAATGCAGCGGGAGCCCATATATATTTTTTTTAATTATTTATTTAAATAACTAAAAATAAAATGGGCTTCCCTGTATTTTGATTGCTGGACATCACAGTGCTGTAAAAATAAATCTTTAAAAAAATGACGTAGCGCTCCGCGGTATTTTTGATTCTCAGCGCAGATAAAGCAGACAGCTATGGGTTGCCACCCCCATCTGCCTGCCGTTACCTTGGTTGGCAATCAAAATACAGGGAAGCCCATTAATTTTTTCTATTTAAAAAATAATTAAAAAAAAAATGACGTTGGGTCCCCCCATTTTTGATAGCCAGCTAGGGTAAAGCAGACGGCTGTAGCCTGAAAACCACAGCTGGCAGCTTTACCGTGGTTGGGGATCCAATGTGGAGGTCCCCTCAGGCTTTTTTTTATAATTATTTTATAAATATTAATAATTACACAATAAAAGTAGGGTCCCCCCCAAATTGGATCACCAGCCAAGGTAAAGCAGACAGCTGTGGTCTGGTATTCTCAGGGTGGAAAGGTCCATAGTTATTGGGCCTTCACAGCCTAAAAATAGCAGGCCGCAGGCACCCCAGACGTGGCGCATCCACTAGATGCGCCAATCCTGGCGCTTCACCCCAGCTCATCCCGTGCCCTGGTGCAGTGGCAAACGGGGTAATAAATCGGGTTGATACTAGCTGTAAAGTCACCTGAGATCAAGCCCAGCAGTTTGTGATGTCATGGCGTCTATTAGATACCCAACATCATAAACTGTCAGTACTAACAAAAACAAAAAATCGACAAAAGAAATTTATTTGAAAAAACAGTCCCCAAAACATTTCCTCTTTCACCAATTTATTGTAAGAAAAAAAATAAAGGGGTCCCACGACGACTCTGGACCGTCTAGAATATGGGGGGGGAGACACTCAGGGAACGTATCCCCCATTTTCTAGGAGTGCGGACCCTTCATGTGAGGAGTGTGGGTGCAATGAATCTGCACTCACTCTCCCCGGGTCCACAGCAGCAGAGTCCATGTCGTAATGGTTGCTACCAAAGCTGCAATGCCCTGCTCATGAGGTAAGGGCATGCCTAATCAGGAGAACTACTGTAGAGGAAGCTCTGCTCACTGGTATATAGGTGCTCAGAGGTAATAATAGATAAAATTAGTGAGTAACCTCGGCACTCTAAATCTCCCAGACTAAGTCAGTAAGTCACAACGGATAGTAATGCAAAATCACTCTTTATTGGTCCGTATTAAGAAAAAAAAATTTTTCATAAGCATATATGTTTTTGTCCAAAACAAGTTACAAATGACGTTTCGGCCTGAGCCTTCGTCAGATTGGACTTATCTGCATGTAATCATGAAAAATGACAATAATCAGTATCACATAAGAGTGAGAGAACAATAACATAAACTCGAACAATGTAGAGGTACAATTGGGATGCAGCAAAAAAATTGCAACACAGCAAGAAATGAAACACATGATACAAATGTCATAATACAGTACAAGGACAATATAGTAATGACAAATATGGGGTCAGAGTAGACTTAGGCGGGCTTTGCACACTACGACATCGCAGGCCGATGCTGCGATGCCGAGTGCGATAGTGCCCGCCCCCGTCGCAGCAGCGATATGTGGTGATAGCTGGCGTAGCGAAAGTTATCGCTACGCCAGCTTCACACACACACTCACTTGCCGTGCGACGTCCCTGTGGCCGGCGACCCGCCTCCTTGTTAAGGGGGCGGGTCGTGCGGCGTCACTGCGACGTCACACGGCAGGCGGCCAATCAGAGCGGAGGGGCGGAGATGAGCAGGATGTAAACATCCTGCCCACCTCCTTCCTTCCGCATATCCTACGGAAGCCGCAGTGAGGCCGGTAGGAGACGTTCCTCGCTCCTGCGACTTCACACACAGCGATGTGTGCTGCCGCAGGAGCGAGGACCAACATCGGACCATTGCGTCAGCGTAATCATGGATTACGCCGACGCTACACCGATGATACGATTACGACGCTTTTGCGCTCGTTAATCGTATCATCCAGCCTTTACACACTGCGATGTCGCATGCGATGCCGGAAGTGCGTCATTTTCAATTTGACCCCACCGACATCGCACCTGCGATGTCGCAGTGTGCAAAGTGCCCCTTAGACAGCTGTGGTACGAAAGACATGTCAATCATAAAGTAACATGTGCAGTAGGTGTAGAGCTACAGTATGCATGGCAGAGCTAATGGGTAGACCGACCATAGAAAAAGAACAGAGAAAAAGTGGAGAAAAAGTGGAGAAAAAGTGGAGAAAAAGTGGAGAAAAAGTGGAGAAAAAATGGAGAAAAAGTGGAGAAAAAAAAGGAGAAAAAGTGGAGAAAAAGTGGAGAAAAAGTGGAGAAAAAGTGGAGAAAAAGTGGAGAATAAGTGGAGAAAAAGTGGAGAAAAAAATGGAGAAAAAGTGGAGGAAAAAAAAGGAGAAAAAGTGGAGAAAAAGTGGAGAAAAAGTGGAGAAAAAGTGGAGAATAAGTGGAGAAAAAGTGGAGAAAAAGTGGAGAAAAAAATGGAGAAAAAAATGGAGAAAAAGTGGAGAAAAAAAAGGAGAAAAAAAAGGAGAAAAAGTGGAGAAAAAGTGGAGAAAAAGTGGAGAAAAAAGTGGAGAAAAAAGTGGAGAAAAAATGATGAAAAAGCAGAGAAAAAGTGGAGAAAAAGTGGAGAAAAAGTGGAGAATAAGTGGAGAAAAAATGGAGAAAAAGTGGAGAAAAAGTGGAGAAAAAGTGGAGAAAAAGTGGAGAATAAGTGGAGAAAAAGTGGAGAAAAAGTGGAGAAAAAAATGGAGAAAAAAATGGAGAAAAAAATGGAGAAAAAGTGGAGAAAAAAAAGGAGAAAAAGTGGAGAAAAGGTGGAGAAAAAGTGGAGAAAAAGTGGAGAAAAAAGTGGAGAAAAAATGATTAAAAAGCAGAGAAAAAGGGGTGCTTAGCTTTGTATTTAGCCAAAAAAATGAAAAAAAAATGACGTAGGGTTACCCCTAGTTTTGTAGCCAGCTAGGGTAAAGCAGACGGCTGCAGCCTGCAGACCACAGCTGGCAACCTCACCTTGGCTGGTAATCCAAAACTGAGGGCACCCCACGCTGTTATTTTAAATTAAATAAATAATTAAAAAAAAAAAACACGTAGGGGTCCCCCAAAATTGGATCACCAGCCAAGGTAAAGCAGACAGCTGGGGCCTGATATTCTGAGACTAGGGAGGTCCATGGTTATTGGACTCTCTCCAGCCTAAAAATAGCAGGCCGCAGCCGCCCCAGAAGTGGCGCATCCATTAGATGCGCCAATCCTGGTGCTTCGCCCCAGCTCATCCCGCGCCCTGGTGCGGTGGCAAACGGGGTAATATATGGGGTTAATACCAGATGTGTAATGTCACCTGGCATCAAGCCCTGGGATTGGTAAGGTCAGGCGTCTATCAGATACCCGACATCACCAACCCAGTCAGTAATAAAAAAAATAGACGACAACCACATTTTTATTTGAAAAAACACTCCCCAAAACATTCCCTCTTTAACCAATTTATTAGAATGAAAAACAAATCCAGGTCTGCTGTAATCCAAGGGGTTGCCATGACGATCCACACTGTCCCAGTCAATGAAGAGCAGGATGTTCCCCATTGGCTGGGAGAGCAGTGCAGGGACCTGAGCTAACATCAATGGGTCAGCCCAGGTCACTGCAGGGCATGACAAGTGCTGCTGTCAGCGAGGTACATTACCTGCGCTGATCTCCAGCACACTGACAGCCCCTGTCACTGAGGTCAATGACCGGCGCCTTCACATCAAGTATCGCGAGAGGTCCGTGACGTCACCGCTGGTCAGTGTCTCGGGTCGGAAGCGAGAGGTGATGTGACAAGCGGCGACCATGGAGGACAATGACAGCGCTGAGGTCGGGATGGCGGGACTTCATCACCGCATGTAAGCCGTGTGTGTGTGTGTGTGTGTGTGTGTATGTATGTGTACATGCCGCGGGCAGGAGGGGGCGGAGCGAGCTGAGCGGGAAAGTGTGGGCTTCCTGCACGTAACTAAGATAAACATCGGGTTACTAACCAAAGCGCTTTGCTTGGATACCCGATGTTTATCTTGGTTACCAGCTTCTGGCAGGCTGCCAGCGATGGCTCCTGCACACTCTAGCTGTAAAAAGCCCTGCTTTTTGCTGCTAGAACCGTTCTCGAACGTATCTAGAACTATCGAGCTTTTGCAAAAAGCTCGAGTTCTAGTTCGATCTCGAACAGCCCCCAAAATCACTCGAGCTTAGAACTGGAGAACCTCGAACCGCGAACCGCGCTCAACTCTAGTATACAGCAGTATCGGCGATAAGAGCTGCGCCAGTGATGTCTGACACCAAGGACACAGAAGGCAGATAATGGCGTGCTGGAGGAAAATGTCCGGTTTTATAATGCAGGGACATGTGACATGGACATCCTATCACACATGCCGTTGCTTCTCTGGCTAAAAGTCCACTTAGCTGTGTGTGTGTCTGGGATTGGCTGACATGCTGGCCTGCCCCACTACACGCACGCGCTTAGGGAAGGAAGACAAGGAAAAAAAAAAAAAAAATGGCGATGGCCATTATACATACAGCAGTGATCTGAATGCGCTGTTCCCGCACACTATACACTGAAATGTCATAATAGTGTGAGTTACAGAGTGACTTACACTATTACAGCGGAAAGCCAGCTAGGAATAGCTGTTTTTTTTGCTGCTAGAACCGTTCTCAAACGTATCTAGAACTATTGAGCTTTAGCAAAAAAGCTCGAGTTCTAGTTCGATCTAGAACAGCCCCCAAAATCACTCGAACTGGAGAACCTCGAACCGCGCTCGACTCTATACACGACACCATCACCTTCTTCCTTTTTCTTCTTTTATGGGGCCTGTAGCTTGGAGCAGATCGCTCAGCCCGGGTTCCTTACTACGGGCTGGCCAACTCTTAGAAAGGACATTTTCCAAATACCGGTGGCTTCTTCCAACTTATCCAAGGTCGACGGGGCCCATCAGAGCGGTTGACCAGTACTACCTGGGTGCACAGCATAACAGTGAGTAAAACAACTTTGAACTGCAGCAGCCGACTCTGACTCTTATTACCGGCACCAGGGCCCCACACCAAAGCGCCAACGGCCCCCGCCACCACTACTACAACCCTCATCATCCTCCCCAGGGCCCGCTCTACCTGTGGGGAGTGATACCAACTTTGCTGCAACTACCATCCTCCCTGGAGGACAGCAACAGCAGCGGAGGCTAATCCCTTGCCGCGTACCACAGGTGGCATCATGACAATAAAACCCATCATCAGATCCTATCCCCATCTTATTGTGAGCACCTCGGGGCACGAAACTGGGTAGGCCACCGCAACATCCCAGACCTCCACACTGGCCCGGTGACGAGTAACAGGTGCCAGACTGGGCCTGAACCCCTTTTCCCCCTGGATTCCACAGTAGTAAGTATACAAAATGAGGCAGTATTTACACAAATAATGCAATTTTATTAACACATTTTAAAAATAAAAAGACACACAGACAATATAAAATCAGATCTCTGGTATGTTGAGGGACATGGGCATCAGTGGATAAGAAGGGCACAATTTTAATTAATTTAAAATCATTGCAAGAAAAAAATATGTATGAGATAAAATGATTCTCTATAAAATGAAGGTAGCCTCACGTTTGAAGCTGTAGTGGATGGTGAGATATGGAGCCTGAAAGTCAAAAATTCAAAACATTGTTATCCTTTTGCTCGTCAGTATATTGTATGTTTACCATTTACTTCCTTGCTGGCTATATCTCTAGGTGGACTTGTTTCATGGAATTCCATCCCTTCAGCTTTGGGGCTCATCTTTTGGTAAACACCGCTTGAGTGTCTGCTGTGAGTCGGTTTGTTTTTCTTCCCAGCAGCTATTCCTTTCAACTTATATAAAGATTTTCAGTTTTCTCACTTTTGGTTTAAGTAGTCCTTTCCCCTTGTAGGCAGTATGTAGCGACCTCCCCTCTGGTTCTATAGGAGGTACGAGAAACCTCTCAATGGCCTTTTAGGGAGTCAGGTCCAAGAGGGTGTTCTTAATTGTGCAGATCTCTTGATCATCCACTCTCCATTTTTTCTGGGAAGACTTTCTACAAGATTTTGTATGTGACTGTGGAAATTTTTGCCCATTCCTGCAGAAGAGCATTTGTGAGGTAAGACATCGATGTTGGATGACGGGGCCTGGATTTAATTACCGTTATAGTTCAATAAGGGTATTTGATATAGTTGTCGTCAAGGTTCTGTGTATGCCAGTCAAGCTGTTTTACAAAAAACACACCCAACCATGCCTTTATGGACCTTTCTTTGAGCACTGGTGAACAGTCATGCTGGATTAGAAATGGGCCCACCCTAAATGGTACCTACCAATTAAAATCTACAATTTTCCAAAATGTCATGGTAAGCTGAAGCATTAATAATTTCCTTCTCTCAATGTAAAAGGTCTAGGCCAAACCATGAACAATGCCTATAGCATTATCCCTTCTTCACCAAACTTTACAGTTAGCACAATGCAGTCAGGCAGGTAACGTTCTCCTAGTATTCACCAAACAAAGACTCATTCAATAGTCTGACAGATATAGAAACACAAGTTGTTCACTCCACAGAATTTGTTTCCAAAGTTAATGGCGTAGGTTTGGAACTCTGCAGGTAGGGAGTCATCAGAATGTTGATGACTTTTATATAATACTAGCTGTACTACCCGGCTTCACCCGGGTTAATAACTGCTGTTAACAAAATAGAATGTATTAACAAAAATGTACAACACAAGAACAACAAAACAAATAAAAAAGGAATTATTAAAAGGCAACACCCCATATATTCCACACAGATTTAAATAAATTGGCCAAGTAACTATGCTCCGTCTGTCTCTTTCCAGGTCTGTCTCTTTCCAGGTCTGTCTCTGTCTGTCTCTTTCCCCGTCTGTCTCTGTCTGTCTCTTTCCCCGTTTGTCTCTTTTCAGGTGTCTCTTTCCAGGTCTGCATCTTTCTCCGTCTGTCTCTTTCCCCATCTGTCTCCCCGTCTGTCTCTTTCCCCGTCTGTCTCTTTCCCCGTCTGTCTCTTTCCCCGTCTGTCTCTTTCCCCGTCTGCCTCTTTCCCCGTCTGCCTCTTTCCCCGTCTGCCTCTTTCCCCGTCTGCCTCTTTCCCCGTCTGCCTCTTTCCCCGTCTGCCTCTTTCCCCGTCTGCCTCTTTCCCCGTCTGCCTCTTTCCCCTTCTGTCTCTTTCCCCTTCTGTCTCTTTCCCCTTCTGTCTCTTTCTGCCTCTTTCACCGTTTGTCTCTGTCTGTCTCTTTCCCTGTCTGTCTCTATCTCTCTGTCTCTTTCCTGTCTGTCTCTCTCTGTCTCTCTCTATCCATCTCCCCACTGACATCTTATTACCTCACATATAAGCTTCTTATACTATGAAGGTCTTTTGTTCCTATAGCAACCAATCACAGCTCCTACTAATAACCTGTAGTTCCAGGCTCCATTTCCTTAAATGGAGGCATGTTTTTTGGAGAGTAACTGTAAAGCGTGGGTTAAATTTTCCTGTCACAACAGTCTACGACGTTCCCTGGGTCACATGAGGTGTCTCTGCAAAATTTCGTGATTGTAAATGCGATGGTGTGGATACACTTTTCGTTTCAGTTTTTCCCCATTATGTAGATACGGGCAAAATTGATTGGTAAATTGGAAGGCGCAGGGTTAAAATTTCGCCTCACAACATAGCCTATGATGCTCTCGGGGTCCAGACGTGTGAGTGTGCAAAATTTTGTGGCTGTAGCTGCGACGGTGCAGATGCCAATCCCAGACATACACACACACATAGATGCATACATACATACACACATTCAGCTTTATATATTGGATGTGCCTACAACTTTACATGGCTTGCCACTTTGGGGCTGACTCGCTACAGTTCTTAAATATTTTTACTGTTCAATAATAGAGTTGATCATGGAATATTTCGAAGGGAAGAAAATTTACAAACTGACTTGAGGCAATGGTGGTAGGCTATTACATCACCACACCGGTATCAGTGAGCTTTTTAGAATGATCCATTCTATCACAAATGTGAGTAAAGACAGATTGCATGGCAAGGGGTTCTAATTTTTCCACTTGTGGCAATGAGACTGAATAAAAAAAGCTGATTTGAATTTTTATTAGGTATGTCCCAATATATTAATTCATATAGATGAATGTTCATGATATTAGTTTATACTGTGTATATGTAATAATGAAACACTGTAAGGGCTGAAATCTATCACTTAATTCATTCTTTTAGGTTTTCATTACTTAAGTTTGCAAAGTTTGAATGTTCAAACTCTTGAAAGTGATAATTATTCATCATCTGCTGTTTAATTTAGTATACATGTAGCTCATTTGCTAAAAGCATATAGTGGTTGTGAATGCACATTCCAGCACTGTTCATGCTAAAATCACACATTTATTTATCAAGGTAAAAATCATACAAACAAATATGATGGGAATCATACTGTACCTCCAATGCATTACGAACATTTCGAATCTTACTCATGTAAAAAAAGAGAGAGAGGGCGCTCCTGTGTGGGATCTTAATGTACCGAGGTATGTACAATGTGAGGTGCACACTCACCTGATAGTGTTGTACGTCAGGTACAACACTGATAGTGGTATTGAAGGGGGATCGCAAGTTCACCGCTCCTTGTCAGCAGGGATCCAGTCCTCCTGACTCCGCAGGACTCTGCTCACATGATCGGGGTTTCCACGTGCAGTGTGCAGCCGCCGGACCGGCGTCTGATAGCAGCTCCTCCTCCGGGTCGGATGGTCCCGTGATCACAGATGCGGTGATTCCCCAGCCCCTGGTGTTAGATTCAAATGGATAGTACGATCCTGGTTCTGGCTGCAGCAGTCCCGTGAGCTCCCATAGGGAGATAAAGATGCAAGGAAAAAAAAAAATGCACGGTTTCGCTGCGCTGCTCAGAAAGGTAGTGATAAGGTTATTTGGGATGTAGATTTATTAATTATTTACATGCCACTACGCGTTTCGGGGGTACAACCTCCCCCTTCCTCAGGTAGCAGTAAAATGCAGGAAAATCAAATCTTAAATACACAAACTGGATGAAGAGAAAAAAAAAGAGAATCCTTATTCCCTTAATCAGATTGAATCCCCATCGGGGTGGGATCATTCAGACAATTAGTTGATTAGGAAGGCTCTCCCCTAGAAGATACCGATCTTTTGCATTCATAAAAAAACAATGGTATATACGGGTTTACAAAAAACACATTTTATTTCATTATGTATTGGTGTTTTTTGTAAACCCGTATATACCATTGTTTTTTTATGAATGCAAAAGATCGGTATCTTCTAGGGGAGAGCCCTTTTTTTCCTCGAATCTTACTCATGGCTAGACTAAATGGCTGACTTTAAATGTGAAGAGTGTTGGAATGTGTATTCAGAACCAATGCATTTAATGCTGCTACCTGCCTGGACAACAGAACATAAAACCAGTGAGCTGTCTCAAGACCTTTGCAATCTGTTTGTTGCAAATCATATTGATAGCATTGGTTATAGAAGAATTTCTAAACTACTGACGTTTCCTGTGAGCACTGTTGGGGCCATAATCTGGAGATAAAAACAACATGATTTCCGCATTAACCATCCACAACCTGGTGCTTGCCACAAGATTTCAGACAGAGTAGTATAAAGAATTATCAGAAGAGTTGTCTTAGAGTCAAGGACTACCTGTGGAGAGCTACAGAAAGACCAGGAATCAGGAGGTACAATTGTTTCAAAGAAAACAATAAGTATTGCACTCAACCTCCATGTCCTGTGTGCACACTCCCAACTCAAGACTCAAAAAGCATGTTCAAGCAGGTATAAATTTTGCTCAACATCACTTAGACAAACCTGTGAAATACTGCGAGAATATAGTCTGGTCAGATTAAAATTGAACTCTTTGGATGCCTGTGACTACTGCCCGGAACCACAGACTCAGGATGGCTATCATAGACAGACTACAGGCTAACCACCAACTCAGCAGGATTCCGAGGGCCTCAAAATCCTTTAACCCCTGCACAGGGATCTGGAATTACTACAGGTCCAGGAGGTCGCTGCCTATGGAAGGCTGCAATCTGGAGAAGAGTAGTCATCAGGCAGGGTCAAAACCAGGAGGTACAAAAGGGACAAAAGCAGCAATCAAGAGAGTGAGCAGATAATCAGGCTAAGGTCAAACCAGAGATTCCAGCAAAGTACAAAAACGACAGGCAAGAAAGTGGTCAGAAAACAGGCAGTGGTGAAAACACGGGAATCAATAGTACAAAAGCAGGATGTGAACCAGGCAGCAGCAAGACTGCATGTCTGGTTAAACTGCAAAACTATATCTGGCGGCGACCAGCAGACTGGAGGAGGAATAAGAAGAATGTGGTGCCTTCCCTTTGGCCCTGGCTGAAAAGCTGGTAACCTCAGCTGGAAGGAACATGCCACCACAGTCAACCAGTGGTACTGCAGGTCCTAGTGAAACCCAGCTTAGTGGATGGGTAAAGCCAGCGCCCACCAGAACCACTGACTCCTCCCCATCAGCAGCACTGCTCACATTGGAAATACGGCGGCATCTGGTGATCAAAGCAGAAGTCGCAGGAGCGAACTCTGGTGGAGATGTGACAATGTCTTAATACACATCTTGTTTAGCACTAGAAGTCCCAGAAATTTCAAGCTCCCCCCTGAAGTCCCGAAAGAGGGTCAAATGACTGATGATAAACTGAATAGAACTAACTAGACACTAAATAGCTAACCTCAATGGAAAACAACAATCTCCTGAATGAATGGAAAAATGTACAAATGTACCTAGTCATTCTTGATAAAAATCTACTGCTGTCTACCAGGAGAATGAAGATGAAACAAGAGTGGACATTTAAGCCAGACACTGATCCCAAACACACAGCTAAGGAAACTCTCAATTACAGACTTTTCAGAGAAAAAAAATAAAGCTGCTAGAATGACCCAGCCAATCACTTCACCTTAATCCAACCGAAAATGTATGGAAGGGTCTAAAACTTAAGGGTGCTTTACACGCTGCAACATCGCTAATGATATATCGTCGGGGTCACAGTGTTTGTGATGCACATCCAGCGTCGTTAGCGACAACACAGCGTGTAACACCTTTGAGCGACCTTAAACGATCGCAAAAGAGTTAAAAATCGTTGGTCTGTGACATGTCGTTCATTTACCAAAAATCATTGTCTGGTCAGTAGCGAGCTTGTTTGTCATTCCTGCAGCAGCACACATCGCTACGTGTGACACCGCAAGAATGACGAACATCTCCTTACTTGCCGTCCACCAGCAATGAGGAAGGAAGGAGGTGGGCGGCATGTTCCGGACACTCATCTCCTCCCCTCCTCTGCTATTGGGTGGCCGCTTAGTGACGCCACAGTGACGTCGCTATGACGCCAAACGCACCTCCCCCTTGAAGGAGGGATTGTTCGGCTCTCACAGCAACATCGCTGAAAAGGTATGTGCGTGTGATGCTGCTGTAGCGATAATGTACTCAATGGCAGCGATCACCAAACGTCGCACGAACGATGGGGGTGGGTGCTATCGTGCACGACATCGCTAGCTATTGCTAGCAATGTCGCAGCGTGTAAAGCACCCTTTAGAGTTTACACAAAGAGCCCACAGAACCGTCAGGACTTGAAGCATGTTCTTGTGGAAGAATGGGCCAAAATCACACCTGAGCAATGCGTGCAACTAGTTTCTCCATACAGGAGACATTTTGAAGCTGTTATCCCGAACAAAGGCTTATGTACGAAGTATTAAATACATTTCAGCAAGCGTGTTCAATACTTTTTCCCTTAATCATTTCTTATTATTAGCATCACATAATCATAATCATAAATCAGACATCATAATTTATGGACATCTATGGTTTGGTATTACCAACATTTGGTGAGAAATACATATCAATAGCACCGTTAGAAATATATTTACTTGGAAAATTCAATAGTTATTTCATCCGCTTTGTATATTTAAAGAAGGATTGTACATTAGTATTGCATATGAGATATTTATATTCTATTTACTATTTTTCATGCATATTACAAATATATCTACCAGTTACTACTATTGATACCTAATGTCTACCTTTACATAATAGTGTACAGAGAGCTAAGTAGAGCCAAGTATAACTGTTTATAACTTGTTTTCAACCATTTTGTATTTGATGCAAGTAGAATTTCTTCCTGAAATTGAGCAATTTTCCCCAAAGTGAAATTTTGACAAACTCTTAATAATATTTTTAATGTCACATGATGTAAAAAAAAATGTAATTCAACAGAAAGGAGTTAATGTTTTCAACAGCCTAAAACCCATATCATGAAATGTTGACTGAATTTTAAATTAAATATCTTTTTTGTGCTTTTAAATTGAACCCCTTGGCACTTAAGCCTGTTTTCACCGTACTAACCAGGCCAGTTTTTTTCAGTTCTGACCAGTGTTACTAAGTGGTAATAACTATGTAATGCTTCAATTGATCCCAGAGATTCTGATATATTTTTTCATGACATATTGTTTTTCATTTTATTCGTAAATTTAAGACAATATTTTTTGTGTTTTATGTGAGAATATCTGAAATTTTGCTAAAATTTTGTGAAAATTCACAATTTTAAAACTTTGAATTTTTATGCCCTTAAACAAGAGAGTTGAATCAAAACGTAACAAAATTTACAAAACCATTTTTTTAGGGACCACATGACATTTGCAGTGACTTTGCGAGGCTTATGTGACAGAAAATACCCAAAAGTGTATCATTCTAAAAACTGCACCCCTCAAATTACTCAAAACCATATCCAAGAAGTTTTAGGGTATGTGCGCACGTTGCTTTTTACCTGCTTTTTACCTGCTTTTTTGCTGCTTTTTCTTCTGCGCTGTTTAATGCCAAAATGGATGTGTTCTTCTATTCAAGCAAAGTCTATGGGAATTTGGGTTTCTTGTTCACACTATGTTGTTCAAACTGCTGCCTTTTTGTGGCAGAACTTTGGTCAAAAACTCAGCTTTGCAGTGCAAAACCCAAATGGCAAAAACAATTGACATGTTGCTTCTTTGAAAAGCTGAGTTTTTGACCAACGTTCTGCCACAAAAAGGGAGCATTTTGAACAACATAGTGTGAACAAGAAACCCAAATTCCCATAGACTTTGCTTGAATAGAAGAACACATCCATTTTGGCATTAAACAGCGCAGAAGAAAAAGCAGCAAAAAAGCAGGTAAAAAGCAGGTAAAAAGCAACGTGCGCACATACCCTTATTAATCTGTCATATGCTTCACAGGATTTAAAGCACTGTGGAAGGAAAACAATGAAAATTTTTACTTTTTCCCACAAAAATATGCTCAAGCTCCAAATTTTCCTTTTTCACAGGGGTATCAGGATAAATTGCACCATACAATTTGCTGTGCAATTTCTGCTGAGCATGCCAATACCCCATATGTGGTGGAAAGCTAATGTTTGGGTGCACAGCAGGGCTCAGAACAGACAGAACACCATTCAACTTTTGAGACTCCAAACACCCTGGAATCAATAACCTATATAACAATGAAAAACAACAAAAAAACAACTTCTACTCAAAATAATATGTCTTGCAAGGTGTGCACAGTACCAACATTCCAAGCTGCACTATTTAAAAAATAAGATTTTTGGCAAAAAAATTGCAATTTTTCGAGCTACCCCGCCACATTACGGCAAATCTCTTTGGGGCAGTCCTACCCAAAATTATTTTTATTTAAAGTTGCCATGTGGCCTCACATATGCAAAAGTAGAACTGCACAGCACGAACCTGGTGCTTTTCAATCCCGTTTTCAGGACTAATTCATGGTTGTGGGAGGGACAGGCCCAAGCACATGCTACCTAGAATATATAGTCTGTGGACAGGGCTGGATGGCAATGTGTTAACAGCCACCAACCACCAAAAATCAGGACAGATGGAAAAATAAAATTGAGGTGCACTGCAAGATGGGGAGCAACCAAAAACCTATATAACAATGAAAAACAGCAAAAAAAAACCTTCTACTCAAAATAACATGTATTGCAAGGTGTGCACAGTACCAACATTCCAAGCTGTACTATTTAAAAAATGAGATTTTTGTCAAAAAATTGCAATTTTTCGAGCTATTTCGGACAGCAGGAGAAAAGCAGGTTTAAATACCGCGCCAAACCACAGGAGTGCAAATGAAATTAATAGATCTATTTTCTTTATTTTCACAGGTCTACGCGTTTCAAGGACATATCCGTCCTCTTCCTCAGGACAAATGCAGAGAGTATTCTCTGCATTTGTCCTGAGGAAGAGGACGGATATGTCCTTGAAACGCGTAGACCTGTGAAAATAAAGAAAAGAGATCTATTAATTTCATTTGCACTCCTGTGGTTTGGCGCGGTATTTAAACCTGCTTTTCTCCTGCTGTCCGAAATTACTCCGTTTGGCGGGACTGCTGCCTTCCACATTACTTTTATGCTGACAAAGGGGTTGTGACTGTCACAACCACATCAAGTGAGTGCCCCTTCTTACATTCACATCACATTGTTATACCGGGTAAGACCCTATTTGCGCCTTTTTTTCCCACAGCCTTTTTGCTTAATTTTTCGAGCTACTCACGGCAAATCTCTTTGGGGCAGTCCTACGCTAAAATATTTTTATTTAAAGTGGCCATGCAGCCTCACATATGCAAAAGTAGACTGCTATACATGCCCCACACCCTATGTCCATGTCTGTGATTAGTTGCAGTTCGTTTGCTGAATAGTAGTGTAAAAAGTAATAAATAATTAATTAAAAAAAATGACGTGCTCCTGCCTTATTTGGTAGCCAGAGCAGGTAAATCAACAGCTACAGGCTGCAGCCCCACCTGTAAGCTTAGCCATGACTTGATATCAAAACAGAGGGGCACCTATGCCATTAATTTTTAAAATTATTTAAATAATTAAAAAAAAAAAACATGTAGGGTCCCAACCATTTTTGATAACCAGCTACAGTAAAGCAGACATGTGAGGTCTGATATTATCAGAATGGAAGGGGCCATGGATATTGACCTAAAAATAGCAGCTGGAAAGAATTGGCACATCACATTAGATGTGCTGATCCTGGCACTTTAACTGGCTCATCCTGATTGCCTTGATGCAGTGGCAATAGGAGGATGAGTTAATGACAGCGTAGACTTGTCAAAAAATGACAGCTGCCATCAAGCCCTGGATTAGTAATGGGAGGCATCTATGAGAAACCTCAATTACTAATCCTGTAAATGAAAACAAATAAAACACAAATACTGAAAAAATCCTTTATTTGGAATAAAATACACACATCTTTCACCCCTTTAATAACCCCCCAAAACACCTTTGCAGATCTGATGTAATCCTTATGATGTCCCGCAATGATTCTCAACCCTGCTACATCCATAGGCTGCAGAGAGAGAAAACGTCCACTATCTGCAGGCTCCGGGAAACACTGATAGCTGAGAGGGACCTGCCTGTGGACAGGTGATGTCACCCAGTTCACCGGAGGTCACATCTGGGTTCAACGGTGAACTGATTGCCAGACTGTTGGACTGGGGGAGACGGCGGAGGAGGAAATGTTTCCATTAGAGATGAGCGAACCGGTCCCGGTTCGGCTCGAGGCGGTTCGCCGAACGGGGGGTCTGGCTCGAGTTCGGCTCGTCGAACGTTCGACGAACCGAACTCGAGCCCATAGGAAACAATGGCAGGCAATCACAAACACAGTAAAACACCTAGAAAACACCCTGAAAGGTGTCCAAAAGGTGACAAACAACTCACAACATAACACAAACACATGGGAAAGTGACAAGGACATATACTCATGTGAAAACAAAACAGCTGGACAAGGAAAAAGAGGGAGACACACAGATATATGAGTATATGCAAAGAAACATCGATTCCATTATTGTGCAACTTGAGCCCTGCTCATTTTAGGCTTCCAATCTGGATAAATTGCCTGAGCTCGCCACGTACGCCTTGAGGATCTTGTCGTGTCCTGCAGCCAGCGTTCTCTCGGAACCTGTCTTCAGTGCTGCTGGGGGTCTGCTGGCAGATAAGCACACGTGTCTGTCCACTGACAATGTGGACCTGGCTCTCAGAGGACTTTTCTTCCCCTGGGTCAGCCAGGGGAGGCGAAAGGCACGCGTATTTTTGAGAGTGCTTCATGCAAAGCATCTTTTTCTTTGTCAAAAGGGGGGCTCAACCGATGCCAGTCAAGTGGGGTGTGTGTGGCCCAGTTAGTGGCAACGAGGGAGACTGTGGTTGGAGTCCCCTCGCTGTGTCTCTAAAAGAACCAAGATGAACAAGTCATGGCTCTCAGAGGACTTTTCTTCCCCTGGGTCAGCCAGGGGACGGGAAAGGCACGCGTATTTTTGAGAGTGCTTCATGCAAAGCATCTTTTTCTTTTTCAAAAGGGGGCTCAACCGATGCCAGTCAAGTGGGGTGTGTGTGGCCCAGTTAGTGGCAACGAGGGAGACTGTGGTTGGAGTCCCCTCGCTGTGTCTCTAAAAGAACCAAGATGAACAAGTCATGGCTCTCAGAGGACTTTTCTTCCCCTGGGTCAGCCAGGGGACGGGAAAGGCACGCGTATTTTTGAGAGTGCTTCATGCAAAGCATCTTTTTCTTTTTCAAAAGGGGGCTCAACCGATGCCAGTCAAGTGGGGTGTGTGTGGCCCAGTTAGTGGCAACGAGGGAGACTGTGGTTGGAGTCCCCTCGCTGTGTCTCTAAAAGAACCAAGATGAACAAGTCATGGCTCTCAGAGGACTTTTCTTCCCCTGGGTCAGCCAGGGGACGGGAAAGGCACGCGTATTTTTGAGAGTGCTTCATGCAAAGCATCTTTTTCTTTGTCAAAAGGGGGGGTCAACCGATGCCAGTCAAGTGGGGTGTGTGTGGCCCAGTTAGTGGCAACGAGGGAGACTGTGGTTGGAGTCCCCTCGCTGTGTCTCTAAAAGAACCAAGATGAACAAGTCATGGCTCTCAGAGGACTTTTCTTCCCCTGGGTCAGCCAGGGGACGGGAAAGGCACGCGTATTTTTGAGAGTGCTTCATGCAAAGCATCTTTTTCTTTTTCAAAAGGGGGCTCAACCGATGCCAGTCAAGTGGGGTGTGTGTGGCCCAGTTAGTGGCAACGAGGGAGACTGTGGTTGGAGTCCCCTCGCTGTGTCTCTAAAAGAACCAAGATGAACAAGTCATGGCTCTCAGAGGACTTTTCTTCCCCTGGGTCAGCCAGGGGACGGGAAAGGCACGCGTATTTTTGAGAGTGCTTCATGCAAAGCATCTTTTTCTTTGTCAAAAGGGGGGGTCAACCGATGCCAGTCAAGTGGGGTGTGTGTGGCCCAGTTAGTGGCAACGAGGGAGACTGTGGTTGGAGTCCCCTCGCTGTGTCTCTAAAAGAACCAAGATGAACAAGTCATGGCTCTCAGAGGACTTTTCTTCCCCTGGGTCAGCCAGGGGACGGGAAAGGCACGCGTATTTTTGAGAGTGCTTCATGCAAAGCATCTTTTTCTTTTTCAAAAGGGTGCTCAACCGATGCCAGTCAAGTGGGGTGTGTGTGGCCCAGTTAGTGGCAACGAGGGAGACTGTGGTTGGAGTCCCCTCGCTGTGTCTCTAAAAGAACCAAGATGAACAAGTCATGGCTCTCAGAGGACTTTTCTTCCCCTGGGTCAGCCAGGGGACGGGAAAGGCACGCGTATTTTTGAGAGTGCTTCATGCAAAGCATCTTTTTCTTTTTCAAAAGGGGGCTCAACCGATGCCAGTCAAGTGGGGTGTGTGTGGCCCAGTTAGTGGCAACGAGGGAGACTGTGGTTGGAGTCCCCTCGCTGTGTCTCTAAAAGAACCAAGATGAACAAGTCATGGCTCTCAGAGGACTTTTCTTCCCCTGGGTCAGCCAGGGGACGGGAAAGGCACGCGTATTTTTGAGAGTGCTTCATGCAAAGCATCTTTTTCTTTTTCAAAAGGGGGCTCAACCGATGCCAGTCAAGTGGGGTGTGTGTGGCCCAGTTAGTGGCAACGAGGGAGACTGTGGTTGGAGTCCCCTCGCTGTGTCTCTAAAAGAACCAAGATGAACAAGTCATGGCTCTCAGAGGACTTTTCTTCCCCTGGGTCAGCCAGGGGACGGGAAAGGCACGCGTATTTTTGAGAGTGCTTCATGCAAAGCATCTTTTTCTTTTTCAAAAGGGGGCTCAACCGATGCCAGTCAAGTGGGGTGTGTGTGGCCCAGTTAGTGGCAACGAGGGAGACTGTGGTTGGAGTCCCCTCGCTGTGTCTCTAAAAGAACCAAGATGAACAAGTCATGGCTCTCAGAGGACTTTTCTTCCCCTGGGTCAGCCAGGGGACGGGAAAGGCACGCGTATTTTTGAGAGTGCTTCATGCAAAGCATCTTTTTCTTTGTCAAAAGGGGGGGTCAACCGATGCCAGTCAAGTGGGGTGTGTGTGGCCCAGTTAGTGGCAACGAGGGAGACTGTGGTTGGAGTCCCCTCGCTGTGTCTCTAAAAGAACCAAGATGAACAAGTCATGGCTCTCAGAGGACTTTTCTTCCCCTGGGTCAGCCAGGGGACGGGAAAGGCACGCGTATTTTTGAGAGTGCTTCATGCAAAGCATCTTTTTCTTTTTCAAAAGGGTGCTCAACCGATGCCAGTCAAGTGGGGTGTGTGTGGCCCAGTTAGTGGCAACGAGGGAGACTGTGGTTGGAGTCCCCTCGCTGTGTCTCTAAAAGAACCAAGATGAACAAGTCATGGCTCTCAGAGGACTTTTCTTCCCCTGGGTCAGCCAGGGGACGGGAAAGGCACGCGTATTTTTGAGAGTGCTTCATGCAAAGCATCTTTTTCTTTTTCAAAAGGGGGCTCAACCGATGCCAGTCAAGTGGGGTGTGTGTGGCCCAGTTAGTGGCAACGAGGGAGACTGTGGTTGGAGTCCCCTCGCTGTGTCTCTAAAAGAACCAAGATGAACAAGTCATGGCTCTCAGAGGACTTTTCTTCCCCTGGGTCAGCCAGGGGACGGGAAAGGCACGCGTATTTTTGAGAGTGCTTCATGCAAAGCATCTTTTTCTTTTTCAAAAGGGGGCTCAACCGATGCCAGTCAAGTGGGGTGTGTGTGGCCCAGTTAGTGGCAACGAGGGAGACTGTGGTTGGAGTCCCCTCGCTGTGTCTCTAAAAGAACCAAGATGAACAAGTCATGGCTCTCAGAGGACTTTTCTTCCCCTGGGTCAGCCAGGGGACGGGAAAGGCACGCGTATTTTTGAGAGTGCTTCATGCAAAGCATCTTTTTCTTTTTCAAAAGGGGGCTCAACCGATGCCAGTCAAGTGGGGTGTGTGTGGCCCAGTTAGTGGCAACGAGGGAGACTGTGGTTGGAGTCCCCTCGCTGTGTCTCTAAAAGAACCAAGATGAACAAGTCATGGCTCTCAGAGGACTTTTCTTCCCCTGGGTCAGCCAGGGGACGGGAAAGGCACGCGTATTTTTGAGAGTGCTTCATGCAAAGCATCTTTTTCTTTGTCAAAAGGGGGGGTCAACCGATGCCAGTCAAGTGGGGTATGTGTGGCCCAGTTAGTGGCAACGAGGGAGACTGTGGTTGGAGTCCCCTCGCTGTGTCTCTAAAAGAACCAAGATGAACAAGTCATGGCTCTCAGAGGACTTTTCTTCCCCTGGGTCAGCCAGGGGACGGGAAAGGCACGCGTATTTTTGAGAGTGCTTCATGCAAAGCATCTTTTTCTTTTTCAAAAGGGGGCTCAACCGATGCCAGTCAAGTGGGGTGTGTGTGGCCCAGTTAGTGGCAACGAGGGAGACTGTGGTTGGAGTCCCCTCGCTGTGTCTCTAAAAGAACCAAGATGAACAAGTCATGGCTCTCAGAGGACTTTTCTTCCCCTGGGTCAGCCAGGGGACGGGAAAGGCACGCGTATTTTTGAGAGTGCTTCATGCAAAGCATCTTTTTCTTTGTCAAAAGGGGGGGTCAACCGATGCCAGTCAAGTGGGGTGTGTGTGGCCCAGTTAGTGGCAACGAGGGAGACTGTGGTTGGAGTCCCCTCGCTGTGTTTTACATGCTTTTAGAAGGGCATGAAATGGCTTGGAGGTTGACTTTCATCATATGCAAACTGTTGGCTACCAAAATGCTGCCTTTCCAACAACTGTGGTTATAGGCAATGAGGAACATACTGATGAAGATGAGACGCAGATACCCGATTGGGATGACAACTTAAATATTCGGTCAGGGCAAGAAGAAACTCGGTCTGAGGGGTAGGGGAGTGCAAACACAACAATTGATGATTAAGTTCTAGATCACACCTACTGTCAACCCACAGTCAGACACTCGAGGAGGTCAACAGAGGCGGTGGAGGAGGATGCAACCGACGTCGAAGTAACCTGGCGCCTTCCTGGACACAGTCGGAGCACTGGTAGCACGTCTACAACTGCATCCTCAGCCACCACTCTGCCTCTGAGCATTATTCGGGGTGGATCAACAGGTCGCATGGCCTCTAAGCCTTGCCTAGCCAGGTCCTTTTTTGACATAGAAAAAGATCGCCCAAATTATGTGATCTGTAAAATTTGTCATGGTTCTCTTAGTAGAGGTCAAAACCTCAGCAGTTTGACAACTTCTTCCATGAATCGTCACATGAATAAATATCATATGGCCCGATGGGAAGCTCACCGTGCTGCAATGCGGCCTAGCGGAGCGAACCATCCACCGCCTGCCCCTTCCAGTGCATCCGCGCGCTCGTCATCTTCTAGGACTGTGGGGACAGCTGTCACACCTGTTTTTCCACCCACAACTTCCACCACTGTAACCGCAACAGGCAGTTTGCTTGGTAGGTCGTCAGTTGGTTTGGAAGGGGAAACAAGTGAGTGTGTACAGCTCTCTCAGACATCGATAGCACCAACTTTGGATGAAGGCAACATCATGTCTCCGCCTGCACTTTCCTCACAAAGCTGCATTTTTCCAGGGACACCCGACTCAACACCGTCTACACACAGCAGCCAGATCTCTGTCCCTCAGATGTGGTCAAATAAAAGGCCACTTCCTGCGACCCATGACAAAGCGAAGAGGTTGACTCTATCCCTCTGTAAGCTGTTGACTACAGAAATGCTGCCTTTCCGCCTAGTGGACACACAGGATTTTAGAGACCTTATGTCTGTCGCTGTGCCCCAGTACCAGATGCCTAGTCGCCACTACTTCTCTAAGAAAGGTGTGCCCGCGCTACACCAGCATGTCGCACACAACATCACCGCTTCCTTGAGAAACTCTGTGTGTGAACGGGTGCATTTCACCACCGATACTTGGACCAGTAAGCATGGACAGGGACGTTACATGTCGCTGACTGGCCACTGGGTAACTATGGTGATAGATGGTGAAGGGTCTGCTGCACAAGTCTTGCCGTCCCCACGACTTGTGTGTCAATCCTCTGTCTGTCCAAGTTCCGCCACTGCTTCTGCATCCTCCACCTCATCTGGGTCCTCCACCTCCGCCCCAAGCCTGCCTGGTCAGGCCACCAGCGTTCTCACTGCGCAGAAGGAATCACGCACCCCTCATTACTATGCTGGTAGCAGAGCGCAACGGCATCAGGCGGTCTTTAGCTTGACATGTCTTTGAAATAGGAGTCACACAGCGACTGAGTTGTGGGCAGCTCTGGAGACTGATTTTGATAAATGGTTGTCTCCACTCAACCTGCAGCCTGGTAAGGCCGTGTGCGACAATGCTGCAAACCTGGGTGCGGCCCTTCGCCTGGGCAAGGTGACACACGTGCCTTGTATGGCTCACGTGTTTAACCTTGTTGTCCAGCAATTTTTAACACACTATCCCGGCCTAGATGGCCTTCTGACCAGGGCACGGAAACTGTCTGCAGTGCTCACTTCCGCCGTTCAACCGCCGCACCTGAGCGACTTGCATCGCTCCAGAAGTCTTTCGGCCTGCCGGTTCATCGCCTGAAATGCGATGTGGCGACACGCTGGAATTCAACTCTCCACATGTTACAGCGACTGTGGCAGCACCGGCGAGCCCTGGTGCAATACGTCATGATGTATAGCCTGGGCCAACGAGATGCAGAAGTGGGGCAGATCACCCTGATGGAGTGATCTCAGATCAAGGACCTATGCACCCTTCTGCACAGTTTCGACATGGCGACGAATATGTTTAGCGCTGACAATGCCATTATCAGCATGACGATTACAGTCATTTACATGCTGGAGCACACGCTAAACACTATTCGTAGTCAGGGGGTGGGACAACAGGAAGGGGAGGAACTACAGGAGGATTCATATGCGCAAGACACAACAACATCACCAAGGTCCAGACGTTCATCATCACCAACGCGGCAGGCATGGGACCATGGGGGACAGGGATCAACAAGGGCGCATGGTAGCAGGTGAGATGTTGAGGAAGGTGCAGGAGGACATGAAGATATGGAGGACGAACTGTCCATGGACATGGAAGACTCAGCAGATGAGGGGGACCTTGGTCAAATTTCAGTTGAAAGAGGTTGGGGGGAGATGACAGAGGAAGAAAGAACGGTTAGCACCTCTATGCCACAAACACAGCGTGGACTTGGTGCGCATGGCTGCGCAAGACACATGAGTGCCTTCTTGTTGCACTACCTCCAACATGACCCTCGTATTGTCAAAATTAGAAGTGATGATGACTACTGGCTTGCCACACTATTAGATCCCCGGGACAAGTCCAAATTTTGTGACATAATTCCACCCATAGAAAGGGACGCACGTATGCAGGAGTATCAGCAGAAGCTGTTACTCGATCTTAGCTCGGCTTTTCCACCAAACAACCGTGCAGGTGAAGGGAGTGATTCTCCCAGTTGTAACTTGACAAACATGGGACGGCCTCGTCATCTTCAACAGTCTACCCGTACCAGTAGGACCGTATCTGGTGCTGGTAACAGCAATTTTATGGAATCTTTTCATAATTTTTTTAGACCCTCCTTTGCAAGGCCACCAGAGACAACAAGTCTGACACATAGTCAACGGATGGAGAGGATGATACAGGAGTATCTCCAAATGAACATCGATGCAATGACTTTGCAAATGGAGCCTTGCTCCTTTTGTGCTTCAAATCTAGAAAAATGTCAAGAGCTCTCCAGTTACGCCTCGAAGATTTTGTCGTGTCCAGCTGCCAGCGTTGTCTCTGAACGTGTCTTCAGTGCTGCTGGGTGTGTGCTGACAGATAAGCGCACGCGTCTGTCCAGTGACAATGTGGACAGACTGACGTTCATCAAAATGAACAAGTCATGGATCCAGAAGGAATTTACTACCCCTGTGTCATCCTGGGGAGAGTAAATGCTTGTGGATTTGGAATGTGCTTGATGCAAATCAAAACATCCTGTTTGCAACTAGGGCACAAGTGCTGCCACTGATAAGGTGTCTGTGTGGGGCCCAATTTTTGGAAAAAAAGGGAGACTCCGCTTGGAGTAACCCTTGCTTGCTGTGTTTTTTAAAAATGATACAAGATGAACAGATCTGAAGGCAAGATGAAGCCAACATCATGTCTCCGCCTGCACTTTTCTCACAAACCTGCATTTTTCCAGGGACACCCTACTCAACACCGTCTACAGACAGCAGCCAGATCTCTGTCCCTCAGATGTGGTCAAATAAAAGGCCACTTACTGCGACCCATGACAAAGCTAAGTGGTTGACTCTATCCCTCTGTAAGCTGTTGGCTACCGAAATGCTGCCTTTACGCGTAGTGGACACACAGGATTTTACAGACCTTATGTCTGTCGCTGTGCCCCAGTACCAGATGCCCAATCACCACTGCTTCTCCAAGAAAAGCATGCCCGCGCTACACCGGCATGTCGCACACAACATCACCACTTCCTTGAGAAAATCTGTGTGCGACAGGGTGCATTTCAACACAGATACTTGGACCAGTAAGCATAGACAGGGTCATTACATGTCACTGACTGGGCACTGGCAAACTATGGTGAGAGATGGAGAAGGGTCTGCTGTACAAGTCTTGCCGTCCCCACGAGTTGTTTCAATCCTTGTTCTGTATGTAGAAGTTAATACACTGCTTCTGCCTCTTCAACCTCGTGTGGGTCCTCTACCTTTGCGCAAACCCTGTGTGGTCAGGCCACCCTTCCTTGCAACTGCGCACAAGGACTACCACACACCTCCTTACTATGCTGGCAGCAGAGCTCAATGCCATCAGGCGGTCAAAGTTTTACTTTGAAATGTATGGGAAATGTGAGTCACACCGCTATTACAGAGAATAGTAGTCAGGCAGGGTCAAAACATTAATTGAGGAACAGGAACAGAATGGGACGGCCAGGACTTAATCAGAAAACAAGCAGAGGTGAAATGCGTATCGGCCAACAAGGTACATAAACAGCAAGCAGGAAAAGTAGTCAGGTAACAAGCACACAAAATCATAAAACTGAACTGGGGGTAAAATTAACCAGAGGTTCATAGCTATGTCTGGCAGTGGTCTGCAGACAGGATGGGCATAAAAAAGGGTGTGGTGTCTTCCCATTGGTTGTAGCTGAATGATGGTATTTCATCTGTGAGATACCCACCAGCTACATTCAGCCAGAGATTCTGCATCTGTCAAGGTAATGCAGCCCAGTGGGTGAGCATAACCTGCGTCCACCTGCGCCGCTGGCATCGACTACTCTCCCATCATCAGCACTATTCATGAAAGGAACACGTTGTCACCTGGCGACCGGAGTACAAATTGACGGAGCGGACTCCGTTGGTGACTTAACAGCCGTGTGCGGCAATGATGCAAACCTGGCTGCGGGCCATCCTCAGGGCAATGTGACACACGTGCCTTTTATGGCTCACGTGTTGATCCGAATTCTCCAGCAATTTTTAAAACACCATCACGGCCTACATGGCCTTGTGCAGCGGGCACGCTCGCTATGTGCTCACTTCCATCGTGCGCACACAGCAGCTCAACAACTTTCATCACTCCGGAAGTCTTAGGGTCTGGCAGTTAAACGCCGGAAATGCGATGTTCCGACACGCAGGAATTGGAATCTGCACATGTTGCAGCGTGTGTGGCAGCACCGCAGAGCCCTGCTGAAATACGGTAAGACATATAGCCTGGGATAAGTTGATCCAGAGGTGGTGCAGATCACGCTGCTGGAGTGGTGTCAGATCAAGGACCTATGCACCCTGCTACACAGTTTTGAAATGTCGACGAAGATGTTTAGCACTGGCAATGTCATTCTCAGCGTGACAATTCTGGTCATCTACATGATGGAGCACACTGTAATTATTATTCGGAGTCAGGTGTTGGGACAAGAGGAAGGGGAGGAAGTACAGGAGGAGTCATATGCGGAAGGGATAACAAGATCTACGAGGTCCAGATGGTCAGCGGCACCTATGCGGCAGTCATGGTGAGGGAGAGGGATTAACAAGGGCGCATAGTATCAGCAAAAAGTGTTGATGAAAGTGCAGGAGCCCATGAAGAAATGGAGGACGAACTGGCGATGGGCATGGAAGACTCAGCAGATGAGTGAGAGCTTGCTCACATTTCGGTTGTGCGAGGTTGTGGGTAGAGGGCAGAGGAAGGATGCACGATTCTCACCTCTCTGCCACCAACACACCAAGGACTTGGTCCTCCTGGATGCACAAGACACATGAGCGCCTTCTTGCTGCACTACCTACATGACCCTCGGATTGTATGAATTTGAAGTAATCCTGAATACTGGGTTGCCACACTGTTAGATCCCCGGTACAAGACAAAATTTGGCGAACTAATTCCTGCCATAGAAATAGACGCACGTATACAGGAGTATCTGCAGAATGTGGTACGCAATCTTAGATCTACTTTTCCACTAAACACCAGTGCTGCACAGAGTGAATCTCAACACTTTGTCATGGATAGGAGGAAATGGTCTTTTACTTGTCCACATCGGAGGGACCGAGGGATGGCTGCTGTGCTGAGATGGCGTTGAGTACGGTGTCCCTGCACAGTTGCACTTTTGGTCATATCCCAAAATGAGTTGAAAAAGGACAGATGCTGTTGGAAAGGGGAACAGGTGTGTTGGAAAGGGGAAAAAAATTTTGGTCCGTGGATTTGGTGGTTAAACAACTGTAACATTTGCTGAAGAAACAACATCTGTTACAGTGGGACTGGCAGATTTGGATAAAGTGGTATATAATCTGTGACCGCTATATAACAAAAATTAATAAGAAAAGAAAGAGAAAGGTATATATCACCTTCAGCAGTCAGTGTCCACCGTGCTCCCAGTTGGAAAAGGAGAGGTTGGCAACTTGAAGGTTTGGTGGAGGATACAGAGCTGTGTGGCTATGAAACTAATAGTAGCCTGAACCGAGTTAGACGCCATTCGGATCTGGAGACTGTGAGCCCTGTTAGCGTCACAGGGTCCACATGCCCACCCAGCCCAGGAACTCCCTGTTAACAACACAGGGGCCATTGAGTACGCTGACCGTGTGCGTAGGGGCCACACCTGTGGACAGCAGGCGCATCAGCAGCAGCAGGCCTGTTAATGCCACTGGGCTGCACAAGCAGGACTGTTAGGACAGGAGCTGGTCTTAACCGTTCTGCGTTACCAACTGTGGTGGTGGCCTGCATCCACCACCCTATCCCTGCCTACCTCTGGCCTAAAGCCGCAATGGGTTCAACACATGGAGGTGTGCTCTTTCGGAGCATAATAGAAGACTGCGCACCTCCTTGTTGGCTCCAGCCCCTTTTATAACCTGGGTCCGCCCCAAACCAGGGTGAACCACAATGCACCTCCTGGAGACAAAAGCAGAGTGACACGTCATGAGTGGCATAACTAGCGTCCTATTTGGAAACGCAACTTCAATGATGACCTCATGGCTGCCATGACCCAAACACCTCACCAGTCATCGTCTGACCATCAATAATGCGGTGACAAGTCATAGGTGTGGGCCTCTGCAAGCCATTTGGGAGGACACCTGATGCCCTGTGGTCTATATGGGACCCCCACATCAGGGCCAGGGCCAAAGAGTTCATTACCGGACCTAGTCTCTGATGCAGGAAGTGCCTGAGCATGCTCAGTAGCATGAAATACAGTCTCTGAAAAAAGACTATCAGCTTTAGCATGGTGTCTAGGCACAAAACAGGACTTAGACCCGGCACAGAATGCAAGCACCTGTGCAAAGAGGCTTTTCACACTTAGTGTGGGAGCATGCGCTGTATCCCGAAATGAAGACTTAGCGTCAGGAATGGCACAGTCAGGCTGAGCATACTCACTAGGCGAAACACTGTAATTATGCTGCAGCTGGGGTACATCGGCACACGCATGCGCACTAGCTGCCTCTCCACACTTAGACGTGGAGGGGAAATTTGTCTTGGAGATGCTGTCTATGAACAGAAGGAAAAGCTAAAGGAAGCCTGACTTTCTATCCCTCCGAATTATGAAATGCAGCAATGAATTCCATGAGTTTGCTATAACATTAGCGTAGCTAAATGTGCATGAGGGTGTGATGTAGAGGTGCTAGAAATAGCTTGTCACCAGTGGGGCACTAATGGAATACAACAGCCAGTTCTATGATGCCACAAAATGGCAGTATTTTGTGCTATCATTATAGCTTATTAAAAACAGAGCACGAGGTTGTCATGCAGAGGTGCTGCACATAGATTTGCAGTAGTGTGAATAGACAAAAGTACAATAGCCACGTTTAGGATACAACTAGGTACACTGAGTGTTTGCTACTATAAATGGCTGAGTTTAAAAAAGTTTGAGTGTGCAATGCAGGCAGACGTGCTGCAAATAACGTTCCAATACTGTGAATTGACAAAAGTACAATAGCCACGTTTAGGATACAACTAGGTACACTGAGTGTTTGCTACTATAAATGGCTGAGTTTAAAAAAGTTTGAGTGTGCAATGCAGGCAGACGTGCTGCAAATAACGTTCCAATACTGTGAATTGACAAAAGTACAATAGCCACGTTTAGGATACAACTAGGTACAGTGAGTGTTTGCTAGTATAATGGCTGAGTTTAAAAAAGTTAGAGTGTGCAATGCAGGCAGACGTGCTGCAAATATCGTTCCAATACTGTGAATAGACAAAAGTAAAATAGCCACGTTTAGGATACAACTAGGTACACTGAGTGTTTGCTAGTATAATGGCTGAGTTTAAAAAAGTTAGAGTGTGCAATGCAGGCAGACGTGCTGCAAATAACGTTCCAATACTGTGAATAGACAAAAGTACAATAGCCACGTTTAGGATACAACTAGGTACACTGAGTGTTTGCTACTATAAATGGCTGAGTTTAAAAAAGTTTGAGTGTGCAATGCAGGCAGACGTGCTGCAAATAACGTTCCAATACTGTGAATTGACAAAAGTACAATAGCCACGTTTAGGATACAACTAGGTACAGTGAGTGTTTGCTAGTATAATGGCTGAGTTTAAAAAAGTTTGAGTGTGCAATGCAGGCAGACGTGCTGCAAATAACGTTCCAATACTGTGAATTGACAAAAGTACAATAGCCACGTTTAGGATACAACTAGGTACAGTGAGTGTTTGCTAGTATAATGGCTGAGTTTAAAAAAGTTTGAGTGTGCAATGCAGGCAGACGTGCTGCAAATAACGTTCCAATACTGTGAATTGACAAAAGTACAATAGCCACGTTTAGGATACAACTAGGTACAGTGAGTGTTTGCTAGTATAATGGCTGAGTTTAAAAAAGTTAGAGTGTGCAATGCAGGCAGACGTGCTGCAAATATCGTTCCAATACTGTGAATAGACAAAAGTAAAATAGCCACGTTTAGGATACAACTAGGTACACTGAGTGTTTGCTAGTATAATGGCTGAGTTTAAAAAAGTTAGAGTGTGCAATGCAGGCAGACGTGCTGCAAATAACGTTCCAATACTGTGAATTGACAAAAGTACAATAGCCACGTTTAGGATACAACTAGGTACACTGAGTGTTTGCTACTATAAATGGCTGAGTTTAAAAAAGTTTGAGTGTGCAATGCAGGCAGACGTGCTGCAAATAACGTTCCAATACTGTGAATTGACAAAAGTACAATAGCCACGTTTAGGATACAACTAGGTACAGTGAGTGTTTGCTAGTATAATGGCTGAGTTTAAAAAAGTTAGAGTGTGCAATGCAGGCAGACGTGCTGCAAATATCGTTCCAATACTGTGAATAGACAAAAGTAAAATAGCCACGTTTAGGATACAACTAGGTACACTGAGTGTTTGCTAGTATAATGGCTGAGTTTAAAAAAGTTAGAGTGTGCAATGCAGGCAGACGTGCTGCAAATAACGTTCCAATACTGTGAATAGACAAAAGTACAATAGCCACGTTTAGGATACAACTAGGTACACTGAGTGTTTGCTACTATAAATGGCTGAGTTTAAAAAAGTTTGAGTGTGCAATGCAGGCAGACGTGCTGCAAATAACGTTCCAATACTGTGAATTGACAAAAGTACAATAGCCACGTTTAGGATACAACTAGGTACAGTGAGTGTTTGCTAGTATAATGGCTGAGTTTAAAAAAGTTAGAGTGTGCAATGCAGGCAGACGTGCTGCAAATAACGTTCCAATACTGTGAATAGACAAAAGTACAATAGCCACGTTTAGGATACAACTAGGTACACTGAGTGTTTGCTACTATAAATGGCTGAGTTTAAAAAAGTTTGAGTGTGCAATGCAGGCAGACGTGCTGCAAATAACGTTCCAATACTGTGAATTGACAAAAGTACAATAGCCACGTTTAGGATACAACTAGGTACACTGAGTGTTTGCTACTATAAATGGCTGAGTTTAAAAAAGTTTGAGTGTGCAATGCAGGCAGACGTGCTGCAAATAACGTTCCAATACTGTGAATTGACAAAAGTACAATAGCCACGTTTAGGATACAACTAGGTACACTGAGTGTTTGCTACTATAAATGGCTGAGTTTAAAAAAGTTAGAGTGTGCAATGCAGGCAGACGTGCTGCAAATATCGTTCCAATACTGTGAATAGACAAAAGTACAATAGCCACGTTTAGGATACAACTAGGTACACTGAGTGTTTGCTACTATAAATGGCTGAGTTTAAAAAAGTTTGAGTGTGCAATGCAGGCAGACGTGCTGCAAATAACGTTCCAATACTGTGAATTGACAAAAGTACAATAGCCACGTTTAGGATACAACTAGGTACACTGAGTGTTTGCTACTATAAATGGCTGAGTTTAAAAAAGTTAGAGTGTGCAATGCAGGCAGACGTGCTGCAAATATCGTTCCAATACTGTGAATAGACAAAAGTACAATAGCCACGTTTAGGATACAACTAGGTACACTGAGTGTTTGCTAGTATAATGGCTTAGTAACAATGAGTTGTAGTGTGCAATGCAGGCAGACGTGCTCTGCAAATGTCTTTGCACTAGTGGGACTATAGCAAAGTCCAATAGCCACGTTTAGGATGCCACTAGGTACACTGAGTGTTTGCTAGTAAAATTGCTTAGTTTAAAAAAGTTGGAGTGTGCAATGCAGGCAGATGTGCTCTGCTAATATCTTTGCACTAGTGGGACTATAGCAAAGTCCAATAGCCACGTATAGGATGCCACTAGGTACACTGAGTGTTTGCTAGTATAATGGCTTAGTTAAAATGAGTTTGAGTGTGCAATGCAGGCAGACGCGCTATGCAAATGTCTTTGCACTAGTGGGACTATAGCAAAGTCCAATAGCCACGTATAGGATGCCACTAGGTACACTGAGTGTTTGCTAGTATAATGGCTTGGTTTTAATGAGTTGGAGTGTGCAATGCAGGCAGACGCGCTCTGCAAATGTCTTTGCACTAGTGGGACTATAGCAAAGTCCAATAGCCACGTATAGGATGCCACTAGGTACACTGAGTGTTTGCTAGTATAATGGCTTGGTTAGAATGAGTTGTAGTGTGCAATGCAGGCAGATGTGCTCTGCTAATGTCTTTGCACTAGTGGGACTATAGCAAAGTCCAATAGCCACGTATAGGATGCCACTAGGTACACTGAGTGTTTGCTAGTATAATGGCTTAGTTAAAATGAGTTTGAGTGTGCAATGCAGGCAGACGCGCTATGCAAATGTCTTTGCACTAGTGGGACTATAGCAAAGTCCAATAGCCACGTATAGGATGCCACTAGGTACACTGAGTGTTTGCTAGTATAATGGCTTGGTTAGAATGAGTTGTAGTGTGCAATGCAGGCAGATGTGCTCTGCTAATGTCTTTGCACTAGTGGGACTATAGCAAAGTCCAATAGCCACGTATAGGATGCCACTAGGTACACTGAGTGTTTGCTAGTATAATGGCTTAGTTAAAATGAGTTTGAGTGTGCAATGCCGGCAGACGCGCTATGCAAATGTCTTTGCACTAGTGGGACTATAGCAAAGTCCAATAGCCACGTATAGGATGCCACTAGGTACACTGAGTGTTTGCTAGTATAATGGCTTGGTTTTAATGAGTTGGAGTGTGCAATGCAGGCAGACGCGCTCTGCAAATGTCTTTGCACTAGTGGGACTATAGCAAAGTCCAATAGCCACGTATAGGATGCCACTAGGTACACTGAGTGTTTGCTAGTATAATGGCTTGGTTAGAATGAGTTGTAGTGTGCAATGCAGGCAGACGCGCTCTGCAAATGTCTTTGCACTAGTGGGACTATAGCAAAGTCCAATAGCCACGTATAGGATGCCACTAGGTACACTGAGTGTTTGCTAGTATAATGGCTTGTTTAGAATGAGTTGTAGTGTGCAATGCAGGCAGACGCGCTCTGCAAATGTCTTTGCACTAGTGGGACTATAGCAAAGTCCAATAGCCACGTATAGGATGCCACTAGGTACACTGAGTGTTTGCTAGTATAATGGCTTAGTTATCAGTTGGAGTGTGCAGAGGACAAGAGGGTACAGTGGCAGGATTGTGGTGCTCTGGGTAGAGGAATGGAAGCCTGCCTTTCTATTCCCTCCTAATGGTGAAATGCAGGTAGGAAATCCCTGACCTGGGCTACACAGACGCTGTTGCTGTTTGCAGGACCTGTCACCTATGGCTCTCTGACCCTGCCGGTTGGAGCCCTTAAAAGGACTGCTATAAAGTGCTCTCCCTAAGCTGTCTAACGCTGTGTATGCAGCGCATACAGCTGTATCGGCTATAGGACTCAGGAAGACGGAGCTGCGACAGTGATGTCTGACACCAAAGACGCAGAAGGCAGATAATGGCGTCCGTGAAGAAAATGTCCGGTTTTATAATGCAGGGACATGTGACATGCAGATCCTATCACACATGCCGTTGCTTCTCTGGCTCAAAGTCCACTTAGCTGTGTGTGTGTCTGGGATTGGCTGACATGCTGGCCCGCCCCACAAGACGCGCGCACTTAGGGAAGGAAGACAAGAAAAAAAAAAAAAAAAAATGGCGATCGCCATTATAGAAACAGCAGTGATCTGAAGGCGCTGTTCACGCACACTATACACTGAAATGTGATAATAGTTTGATTCACAGAGTGACTTACACTATTACAGCAGAAACCAAGCTATGATTTAGCTGTTTTTTGGCTGCTAGAACCGTTCTCGAACGTTTCTAGAACTACCGAGCTTTTGCAAAAAGCTCGAGTTCTAGTTCGATCTAGAACATGCCCCAAAATCACTCGAGCCGCGAACTGGAGAACCACGAACCACGAACCGCGCTCAACTCTAGTTTCCATATAAAACTGGGGAATTTAAAAATAGCCATATATTTAATAATAATCTTTATTTATATAATGCCAACATATTATGCAGTGTTTTACAACTAAGGACTAGTAAGAAGATAAGAAAAACATAGATATGTGGATAGTGGTTGGTTGAACTATCCTATTATCATAGAATGTATGAAGTATAGTGGGCTACTTGATCTATCAGTTGGAAGATAGGATAAATTTTAATGAGTTATCAAACTTGTCCTGTAGTCATTTATTCATCTATGTCTATGAAAAAAAAAAAATCTACATATAAAAGATCCTAAAATTTTTACTTTTAAGGATTCCAAATATTTGTAATTACAGCACCACTTACTACCGCATAACAGAGCTTTCTGAAAGCTTCACAATGATTTCCAATGTCACTAAAGACCAAAGTGTATCATACTGTTGGTGCACAAAAGATGAGCCTGGTGTGGGAATGTGTCCTCCGTGATTTATTCTTTGCATTGTGACACATGAAAAAAAAATCTTACCTGAAATGGTTAAGTAAACACAAACATACAACCATGATACCTGTTTTACATAAGAGTTGAGTATTCAATTTTAATAATTCACTGTCTCTGTAGCATTTAACCATTAAAAGCATCAAATAAAATTAAATTAATTTGCTTTCAATTCTTACTTCCCATTTTAGCTTATCTGTAGCTTAAAGTCTTAAATCAAAGCCTGCATACAGACAAATTAATAACTATTAGGTGATAAAAATTCTATTATAATTGCAACCAACTGCAGTTCTCCATCTTAGCTAAGCTAAAACCTCCCACATTATGAACGGATTACAAAATAATTCATGTCAACAGCATAAAAATTATTAGGGAGATAAATAGGAAAAATCAGAAATTGACCATTCTGTAAAATATTTGAATTTGTATTTCAATTAATCGTCCAACTATTTCAATGATGTGGTTGAGTGACATTTCTTTTTGCTAAACTTAAAGCAAAAGTAAAGTCCTCAATTAAAAAAGGAGCTTCCTAAATACACTACTAAATATTATTTTGTATCGACTGTTTCTGAATTCCAGCCCATACTTTAAGGGCTTGCTCATACAGCCATATATTTTTTCATGCTTGAGAATTGGGATGATTTGTTAATACACTCTGCTCAAACATTGATCAGAGTTTTAGCTGAGTGTCATTTACTGTGATCCGATGCTATCGCATGTGAGAATCGGAGCACAGGTGTGGAGAAGATGGAGAGCTTAAATCCTCCTGCTCCTCCATTGCCTGTGTCAGCATATATCAGACTGCACCGATGTTTTGCACGCACCCATAGACTTTAATTGGTTTCCGCACCCACCGATGTAGGCAGCAAATTAAAGCTTGCTGACATTTTTTTCTCATGCCTTAATTGGCATGATAATAAAAGCGTAGAGTTCTCATTTTTGTGTCCGGCCAGGTACAACTAGGCAGCTGGGGATTGGAATCTTCAGCACAGGTTGGCCCGTGCTTTCTGGGCCCCTCTGCTGTGAATTGCAGTCCGCAGCCACCACAGAAAATGGTGCTTTCATAGAAGCGCCATCATCTGGCGCAATGTCCAACTCCTCCAGCAGCCCTGATGCTGGGTGGCTTGCTGGGTAATAAAATGTTTATACTAGCTTTGTTTTACTAGCTAGTATTAAGCCAGAGATTCTTAATGTCAGGCTAGTTTGACCCGGCCATTAAGAATCACCAATAAAGGGTTAAAAAAAAACACCACACAGAGAAAAAATACTTTAATAGAAATAAATACACAGACACACTTAGAGACTCCATGTTTACTACTCCCTCTTAGCCCTCCACGATCCTGGTCTTATGTCTTCTTTCTCCTTCAACCCATGCAGCTCTGCTACATCAAACAGCACTGCATGGGAGGAAGATGCTGCTGCTCCCGTGCAGTCTAATCACTCAGTGAGTGAGCAGAGGCTGCGGGTTGTAAGCGGTGACATCACCGCTGCCACCGTTGCAATAGTAATCTGACAGGCGGGTTATTATAGCAACGGTGATCTCCGATCACCTGATTCCCGGAACCACTATTCACCGGCTGGGGTATCCAGTCCCTGCATGTGGGCTGACTCTGTAAAGAGCGCTGACATGCAGGAATGGAAAGCCAAGCATGTGCCCAAGCATCTCGCCGGTACACGGAGATGCTCAAACGAGCACCGCGTATCGGAGAAATGCACTGACAGGACCTAGCATGATGTCGAGCCATGTGACCAGTCTGTAGCGAATGAGATACTACACACGTGACTGGTCACATGCTATGATAATGTCACGGAAGATCATATCATCAGTGCTGGTTACCGGGAGGGCACAGCGATGATCGGAAGGAGAAGCGGCGGGAGACAGAGTCTGCAGAAAGCGTCACGGGGACCTGTAAGTATAATGGCAATGTTTATTAACTGTATATGTATATGTATAATGTGTTTGTATGTGTTTGTGTTGGCCTGCCATTGTTTTCAATGGGGTTCGAAGGTGTTCATGAAACTTTGCTAAACACACTCGCCGTTCGACGAACCGAACCGAACTCGAAATCTAGGGGGGGGCTCATCTCTAGTCCCCAGCAATGTATTTCTAGCCACACTTGCTGTTTCGTCCCCTACCTCATCTTCCTTCTTCACTCTTCCTTGGAATACTACTACAGTGACATTCAAGGATTAACTTCTCTGATGCTCTTTTAGGGGTGTCGCCCCTATAAATGGTTTAAACATGCTTTGATTTTAAGAGACATTGCTCTACTGCATGCTGTGTTTTGTGGACCACCTGGCAGAGTCGGCGCTCCCCTCTGAACTCTGCAGTTGGTTTAACGCTGCCCAAAAAGCAGAGAAAGAGCGGGATAATAGCTTAGGGTGGGAACAGGAGAAGTCATGTCACCGGAGACAGTGAAAGAAAGAAGTTGCTGCCTAAAAAGTGTCTGGGAACAATGGTTTGGGAAGAGGCATGGCGCCCGCTGCAAGAGAGACTGCATGCCGGACCATGAGTTAGCCCTGGTAGCTGCCGAGCAAGTACCAGATGGAGAAGCTCGTGAGGTCGGTAATTCCTAACATGACAAGAGATGTGATCCGGAGGACCCAAGAGACCCCCATAGTAGAAGTAGTAGATAGTAGAAGAGTTCCCCCCTGCCCTTCATGGAGAAGTGCAAATCGACAAGCATCACAGCATCAAGCTCCTGGAAGTGGACTTGTTCCCCTTTAGCAGTATCATGACTTTAACACCTTCACATTGATCGTGTCGCAGTAATCACCGCCGGCTGCTGTAGTGAGTTGGCGGTGATTCCTGCACATGTCTGTTGATTTGATCAGCAGACATGTGGGGCTAATAGCCGAGGGTGGATCCGCAAACAACCTGCAACTGCTTGCCACTTAAATAGACCTGTCAAAATGTAACAGTGCGATTTAAATGGCCACAGTAGGAATCATGTCATTTCCCGCCACCATCGGCGGTCCCGTGACGTGATCCCGAGGAGCCAATGTTTGTAATGGTTGCTTAAGATCATCTGATGACCCCTGATGCAACCATGAGATATTTCCTGTAAGAGCCAACAGAGCGGTGACTCTTAACCTCTTCATGACACATGGCGTGCTGGGTACGTCATGGATCATGTGAGGTTAATCCCCACGGCCTGCCGTGGGCAGTCCGAGGCAATCCGCACACATATCAGCTGATTTCAACAGCTGACATGTGTGCCTGCTAATCACGAGTGGAATCGCGTTCCACCAGCGACTATTAACCCCTTACATCTCACTGCCAAAATCTGGCAGTGAGATGAATATGTACACCACCATAACAGTAACTTATCCGCCCTCATAGGAAGTCACGTGACATGGTCACGTGACTTCCAGTGGTTGCCATGGTAGCACAGGGTCATGTGATGCCGCCTGTAGCTATCATAAGTAACTTCCTCTTACACCCGGCAGACTGCGGTGTGTAATAGGAGAGCTCCTTTTCTGCAGATTTCAGCTGTGTAGCTGTGATCTGGAGAAATGGAAGAGCATTCAGATTGCTGATCGTTATAGTCCCCTAGGGGGACTAGTAAAATAAAAAAAAGTTAAACATTTTTTAAAAAACCTAAAAGTTCAAATCACCCCCCATTCGCCCCATTGAAAATTAAAGGGTTAACAAAATAAAATATATACACATATTTGGTATCACCACATTCAGAAATGCCCGTTCTATCAAAATATAAAATCAATTAATCTGATCGGTAAACGGCATAAGAGCAAAAAAATTCCAAACGCCAAAATTACGTTTTTTGGTGGTCGCAAATTTTGCGCAAAATGCAATAACAGGCAGTCAAAACATAGCATCTGTGCAAAAGTGATACTGTTATAAGGCTTCACTGAGCCATAGATGCATAAAAATGAGAACTGTATGGATTTCGGAAAATAGTGCAAAATGTGCGACCCTTTTTTTTGGACAAACTTGTGAATTTTTTTTAACCTCTTAGATACAAGTAACGCCTATACATGTTTGATGTCTACAAACTCCCACCAACTTCAGGCATCACAGCGACATATCAGTTTTACCATATAGTGAACATGGTGAATAAATTATCACAAAAACTATTGTTTTTTGCAGTTTTTCCACACTTGAAATTTTTTTGCTATTTTCCAGTACACTATATGGTAAAACTAATGGTTTCATTTAAAAGTCCAACTTATCCCGCAAAAAATAAGCCCTCATATGGTAAGATTGATGGAAAAAATAAAAAAGTTACGGTTCTCAGAAGAAAGAGAGGAAAAAAAACGGAAAAACGCCCGAGGGTGAAAGGGTTAAAGAAACAGTGCATTTTTGCTGATCAGAGATGTGCAGCTTTGATCAGCAGAAATGAACAAGCGACTGAACTATGCAGTGATAAAGTCCCCTAGGGGGACTAGTAAAATAAATAAAAAAGGTAAAAAAAAAAAAGTTTTAAAAAATTTGACAAAAATAAAAATGGCATCTCAGAAAATGGCGCCAAAAGCGCTACTCTTTTTTTTGGACAAACTTCTGAATTTTTTTTTAACCCCTTAGATAAAAATAAAAGTACACATATTTGGTATCTACAAACACATACTAAACTGAGGGATCATACTTACTAGTGATGGGCGATCCCGAACTGTAAAGATCGGGTTTCGTACCGACCACATAGTGATCTGTGACACCCTTGACTCTATCAGGGTGTCACAGGGAACTACACCCCTTTTTCTAATGGTGCAGAACTCACCCTCCATGGTTCTGGGTTCCTGTACACTGGTATTGGTTCCATCAGCACTCAAATCCTAACCACACCTCACATCACACCCTGCCTGTCAGGCACACCAGTGGGTGGTCTAGCTGGAAAAATGCCACCCACCTAGGGGTCAGGCAGACTGGTGGGAGGGAGGAAATCAGTTGAGAAGTAACCCTCAGAGAGTGAGGAGCTGGGGGAGTTGTAGCTCTCTGGGAGGCCTTGGTTGGGTCACAGACGGTGGTTGGGACCAGCGGATTCGGAGAACCGGTCACAGGGTATTGGAAAAAGGTGTACTGACTTAGTTTTGGAGAACGGTCGGCAACAGATAGTCCAGTAACTGGACCGGTACCGAGCACAGCGGGGTACAGGACCCTAGATCAGGGAGTAGCTTCACGCAACCTGATAATTCACCTGTGGAGGATAGTCTCTTTGTGAACTTTCCCCAAGAGCTCAGAGATTGAAGGCACCAACACAACAAGAGGGATAGGGCTTTCCAGCTTATGCGACCACAGAAATCCCAAGTGTCAGCCATCGAGAGCACAGCTCCACTATATCACTATAGGGAGCGGGACCCTGACAGCTTCAGGCCGAAGGGTCGCTTAGGCACATCTAAAACATTATGCATGGAGGCAGGCTCCGGACCACTAAGCAGTACCAGTGGGGACGGATACCGAGATGAGTTCCCCCGAGTGGATGCGGCACTCAGAGACTTGGTTTACTTCTGCATTAGAGTCTGCTTAATGATTGCACCAATGTCTACACAACCTGAGTGAGTACACTGCACACCCTGCGTATGGTGTGAATGTTGTACAGACATTGGCTTCCATTCTGGTCACATGACTATGACATCATTGAAGGTCCTGTTAACTCAACTTTGACTGTCACTGTGTGGGGTGACGCAATGCGAGATGCAAGTGCAATCATACCTTTACTGTCAGCCTGCTTCTCACTCTGTACAGAGCGATGTAGCAGAGCTAACAATGCTCTCTCTGTAGAGCTGCTTGTCTTTACAGAGTGATAAAGCAAAGCTGATATTGCTGTCCCTACGTCGGACTAAGGAGTTTTTTATAATAAAGATGGAGACTCTAAATGTTTTATTTCTAATAAAAAAATGTTTCTATATGTTGTGTTGTTTGGTTTTATTAAAAAAAAAAAGCCCTCATATGGCAAGATTGACAGAAAAATAAAAGAATTATGAGTCTCGGAAGGAGAGCAAACCACGAAAAGTAAAAACGGAAATTCACCTAGGGGTGACAGGGTTAACAGTGTAAGCACTCGATTGGGTGTAGCGTAGGCTTCAGTAGCCAGAGCACGGTATCCTTGCAGCCCAAGTATCAGACACTGGATAGGTTGCTAGTGTAGTGGTGAATATATTCTGCTTGCAAAGTTAACCATTGTATATCGACTTGTAATGACTGTAGCGATGTATTGTTGGAACAGTCCAGCCAGAAACTGCAGTGTTTGTTAAACTTTACTATAGCCACATTATATCTCTCCGTTCACTTGCATACACATATATTTCCTGCCTGTTAATAAAAACTGTTCCCTTGTTTCTGCAACCTCATCTTGTGTACCGTAATTTAACTCTGAACAGTGGTGGTCCCTCGACCATTGCTTCACTCGTGTCTGCTGTTATTGTTATTTGATGCTGGCAGTTGGGACAAATAGGGAGAGAGAAGAGACAGAGAACAGGGCTATATAAGTAAAGGCTATGATCACATAGAGTGTTAGCCTACGTTTAGTGGTTCTGTCAAGTTTTCAGGCATATGCACTGACAGAGATATTGACTATAATGGCACAGATGGAATAATAGCATAGCTCTCAACTGTCCTGAATTCAGCTTGACTGTCCCTATTTGAGGGCTCAGTTCTGCTTCCCTGTGATTTACTGCTCCTCCTCTCAGTGAAGTGCATAAATCAAATTCTCCTCTGGTCTGATCTGGTCTGATTTCCCTGGGCTGGGAACTGGTAAACTCCATGTAGGTAGCAGCTCTACCATTGAGCCACTGCATGGACTGAAAGGTCTAGGGAGATTTGGTAATTTTGACCTGTATTGCAGGCAGGGAACCCACTAGCAGATTATTGAGCTTTATAGAGATACATAAAGATATATTTACAATGTCCCTAGAGGTGAAGAAAAAGTCAGATTCTTTTGTTCCTATCAAACCACTATAAAATAATGAGAAATAATTACAAAAATATCATTTTTAAAAAATTTTCATCCCTTCCTGGGACTCAAACCAACAACATTTCAGCAGGTTTGAGCAACAGACTCGTGTGATATCACAGGGAGAATTAAGTATACTTGAAGCTGCATTGTAGCCTTTGACTCCACAGGCTGATTATATTGGACATAGAGATTCATTGTACAGAGTAGTGCATCTCTAGGTCCTGTAATATAGAGGGAGAATAAAAGAGATTGTTTTTCTTCCAATAAAATTATTAAAACAATACAAAATTAGAATAATAACATTTTAAATGCAGTTGTTACAAAATAATAAATATCACAAATCAGCAGATAATTACATATTTGATTTACTTTTAATCGTAACAACCGCATAACACAGCAATCAAATTATTTATGTGGATTGGTTAATGGCGTAAAAACATGGTGTTATTGATTGCTTTTCTCTATTAAACCTTTAAAAATTGAAACAAAAATGTATCAGTGAGGCCGTGTTTACACATAGTGTGAATGCTGCGTTTTTCTGCAGGTGTCCACACCACGCAAGGCAATAACAATCTTCTCTGATTATTGCGTGTTTGCTGCCGCTTCTGGTCACATGGGTATGACCTCACACAGGTCCTGCTAGTGAAAAGTTAAATCGATTGTATAATATTTATGCTAATTCTAACAGGAGGGGATAAGTATGAATAGCCGCCAGCTATTATCTGATCCTCAGCTGCTGTCACTCAAGAAGCTGCCGATCTTATAAACTTTACTTTCTTGGATTTTAAAACCTAAACATCCGAGCTGACCACTGCAGGTATGTATAGAATCAGCCTGATAGTTCCAGTATAGCACTGGCTTTAAGTTATATATGAAAATCCTGGTGATTGGTTCCCTTTAAGCTCCTCCAAAATGGGCAGTGCTTGGGCAGGATGGGAGCTTGATGCCAAAGCTCATCCAATTCCTGTGTATGAGTGCAATAACTATTAGTCAAAACCTCATAATAACAAGCTGTAAAACTGAAATATGGGCTTTATTCTTTATGTTAAACATACAGCGGGTGAAATAAGTTTTGAACACATCACCAAATTTCTTAGTAACTATATTTCTAAATGTGCTATTGCTGGAAATTTTTCAGTGGATGCCAGTAACAACCCATCCAATCCACAAAGTCAAAGAAATCAAACCACAGATGTCTTATGAACATAAATGACTCACACACCCATCTGGTCACTGTGCAGACTAAAGGACTCTAAGGGGTACTTTGCACGTTGCGACATCGCAAAATCGAAAGTGACGCACATCCGGCGTCGCTGTCGACATCTCAGTATGTGAATCCTTTTACATACAATTAACGAGCGCAAAAGCGTCGTTATCGTATGATCGGTGCAGGGTCCGACATTTCCATAATTTTGCAGCAGCGACGATACGATGTAGTTCCTCGTTCCTGCGGCAGCACACATCGCTGTGTATGAAGCCGCAGGAGCGAAGATCTCCTTACCTGCGTCCCGGCTGCAATGAGGAAGGAAGGAGGTGGGCGGGATGTTTACGTCCCACTCATCTCCGCCCCTCCGCTTTTATTGGCCGCCTGCCGTGTCACGTCGCTGTGACGCCGCACGAACCGCCCCCTTAGGAGGGAGGCGGGTCGCTGGCCAGAGTGACGTCGCATGTGAAGCTGCCATAGCGATAATGTTCGCTACGGCAGCAAGCACAAGATATCGCTGCTGCGATGGGGGCAGGGACTATCGCGCTCGACATCGCAGCATTGGCTTGCGATGTCGCAGCGTGCAAAGTACCCCTAACTGCACAACTAACAGCATAGGGTTTTTTGTGCCTCCTGAAGGACCAGAGGGGAGGCCGCCACACACTGCCTACAAGAGGAAAAAACAGATAGAGTGTGAGAAAACTAAAAAAATAACGTAAAAGGATTAGCTGCTGACAAAAGAAACTCAACTGGTGTTTACTATAAAGGTAAACCCCTAAAATGAAGGTCTGGAACTCCTAGGAACAAGTCCACATAGAAATATAAAGAGCAACGAAGTACAGTGAATGGTGAACATATATGGTTGAATCCAGAAGTTTACACTATCCAAAAAGACACATATGTATGTTTTTCTCATTATTTGACATGAAATCAGAATAAACCTTTCCCGTTTTAGGTCAATTAGGAACACAATCATTTGTATTTGCCAAATGCCAGAATTATATGAGAGAGAGAATGTTTTAAGACATTTTTATTACTTTCTGCAAGTCAAAAGTTTACATACATTTTATTAGTATTTAGTGCCATAGCTCTTAACCCTGCTGTTCTGTTCAGGTTGCTTATAGTGTTCCGGTTATCTTTGAAAAAAGTAAATTAAAAAAAAACCATAGTAAGAACCCCTCAAATGAGCAAAAGTCAATTAACCACAAGTTTCAGAACCATACAATTAATATAAAAAAAAAAAAAAAAAAAAAAAAAAAGAAAATCAAATTTCAAATTCGGTCATTTTTGACCGAACAGAACAGCAGGGTTAAACTGTATGATTTGAGTAAAAATTTTGGATATCCTTTCACAAACTTCTCATAATAGTTGGTAGGAATTTGGGCTCATTCCTCTGACAGAACTGGGGTAACTGAGCCATGTTTGTGGGTCGCCTTGCTTGCACTGGTCTTTTCAGCTTTGCGCATATATTTCCAATAGGATTGAGAGAAGGGTTTTGTGATAGCCACTCCAAAACCTTGACTTTGTTACCCTTAAGACACTTTGTGCCCAGTTTGGCAGTATACTCCGGGTCATTGTCCATTTGGAAGACCCATTTCCGCCCATGCTTTAAGTTCCTGGCTGATGTCTGGAGAAGTTGCTTCAGTATTGCCACATAATCTTCTTTTCTCAGGATGCCATCTATTTTGTGAAGTGCATCAGTCCCTCCTGCAGTAAAACAACTCCACAACATGATGCTGCCACCCCGGGTTTCACAGTTGGCATGGTGTTCTTAGGCTTCAAAGCTTCTCCCTTTTTCCATCAAACCTAACCATGGTCATTATTGCCAAACAGTTCAATTTTAGTTTTGTCAGACCACGGGACATGTCTTCAAAAATTAATGTCTATGTTCCTGTGTGCATTTTCAAACATTAATCTGGCTTTTTATGTTTCTTTTGGAGAAATTTCTTCTTCCTGGCAGAGTGGCCTTTCAGCCCATGTTAATACAGTACTTGTTGCAGTGTTGATAATGATTTGATCTTACCAGCTTCTGCCAGCATCTTCACAAGGATTTTTGCTCTTGGGTTGATATGCACATGTCTGACCAAAGCACGTTCATCTCTGGTACATAGAACCCGTCTCCTTCTTGAGCGGCAAGATGGCTGAACATTCCCACCTTGTTTGTACTTGCATATAATTGTTTGTACAGATGAACAAGGCATCTTCAGGTATCTGGAACCCAAGGATGAACCAAACTTGTGGGAGATCTTGGTTGATTTCGTTTGACTTTCCCATGACGCTACACAAATAAGCAGTGTGTTTCAGGTGTGCATTAAAATACATCCACAGGTGTGTCTCTAATAAACTCAGATGTTGGCAATAAACTATCAGAAGCTTCAAAAGTCATGACATCATCATATGGGCTGTCCCATATTATTAAAAGGCATAGTACTCTTAGTGTATGTAAACTTTTGACTTTGCAGAAAGTAAAAAAGCATTAAAACATTCTCTATCTCTCATTATTCTGGCATTTGGAAAATATAAATCATTTTGGTAATTCTAATTGACCTAAAACGGGAACGGTTTATTCTGATTTCATGTTAGTGAGAAAAACATGCATATGTGTCTACTTAGATAGAGTATGTAAACGTATGATTTCAACTGTATCTATTCCCCTCTCACTGCATGTGTAATGGCCACTGCCGGGTACTGCAGATCTGATATTAGAATAGGTCATCAATGTAAAAGTAGTGGAGCAATCCTTTAAATCTACCATTCATTTTAAACAGAAAACCAACTGTGACCAGTCAGGAGGAGGAGGACACATCCCTGTCTAATTCTATATAGTCTAATTTTCACAATGGGAGAGATTACATATGACAAACATAGGAAATGCTCATCTCCAACTCTTCAATGAAAAGTCTATTGTGTAATTTTATTTCTACAGACTGATATAAAAACGGTTTAGTTGTACACTATCCTTGTACCAGACTAACTTACAAATCAAGTAATTTACACTGTAATATTATAGAACACAAAATGTATCATTAAGCAGTCCACTAAAAATAATCTCTGCATTTGCAAATCGTTTAGCATTTAGCCTTTGCGTGCCTCCAAAAATCAGTAGAATTTCTTTCTCATTACGCATTAATCTGGCCCCGAATAACCTCAGAAATCTCCATGAGGTGGAAGCAAACCAGCTTTAAGGCACCATACAATTTGCTCTGCTTGCGTTAAACAGTGTGTTGTATGTTCATCGTGCACACAGACCGCAGGATCGGAATCCAGAACAGATGACAGTTTAACACAGTGACTCTGACATGATTCTGTGTCAGACAAATTCACCGGGGAATGTTTCCAGATACATCTAATGCTCTACCTTAACAAAGCTGCCATTGCTGTATGTCTGTGAAAGGGTGCGTAATTATTGCACCAGAATACGTATTGCTTTGTGACATAAGCTGCTTCTTTTTTTCTCATTTTTCCAGTTCCTCTACTAATTTAACAATTATTTACTTTCCACTAGCAGTAAAGCTAAAACGAAAAGTGCTTCTAGCCCGAGGCAACCAGATGCCCTAGTTTCATCAGGCCAAACCAATTTTGTTATGGACCTTCCTGTTGTCAGTTAAAAATTGTCATTGTGATAAAATGTTCCAGGTTTCTCTCGCCCTACATTCCCCTTGGGTGGCCAATGCTGGATCCCTCTTTCCTGCTCTTTTTATGCATCACATCTGCACTATTAGACACTGCAAAGGTGGGCAGGTGGCCGAGTGGCAACGTAACTTGCTTCGTTCCCTGGCTGCACACCAACCACCCTGCTGCCCTAACAACTAAACTCATCCAGAACAGTGAAGCTGCAAATCTGGAGTGCTTATTTTAGCCAGATATTCTATTGAGACTTATGCAATGAACCAAGAAATTATTCTTCTGCCTATGAAAGACAATTTATTTTATTTGTAGCATGCTATACTATTATTTTCAATGTCTTTGTTGCTAAATAGAATTGTAAAAGTTATTTCTGTGGTGGTGAGATGGTTATATAAACATTAACTCAATACAGTACATGATAAGAAGGGAGGGGGTTTTGTTACTACGGACAGATTGATAGATCAGAGGTAGCCCCCTCCCCTGCTTATGAGAGCTGTCACACTCAAGCTTAGGCATATAAAGGCAAGAGCTGCAGCTAGACATCATTTTCCAGTAAGGGTGTAAATGGCTAGCTTCCATGTTTTAAAAAAAGCACTGAGTCACGTTTCTTTTCCTTCATGCCCAAATATCAGTAGCTGCAGGACAGGGGGTGTCTGTACGTGTAATATGTCTAATTACAGCTAGGATGAGCTGTAGCATGACTAGCATGTGATATTGACAAAAAACTGACGGCACTCCCAACATGCAGTCTGAACAGGTGCAAAACTGAACATGACATACACTGTGTGCAGAATTATTAGGCAGGTTGTATTTTAGAGGATTTTTTTTATTATTGATCACAACAACTATGTTCTCAATCAACCCAAAAGACATAAATATCAAGGCTTAATATTTTTGGAAGTTGGAGTGGTTTTTTTTTAGATTTGGCTATCTTAGGAGGATATCTGTTTGTGCAGGTAACTATTACTGTGCAGAATTATTAGGCAACTTAATAAAAACCAAATATATCCCCATCTCACTTGTTTATTTTCACCAGATAAACCAATATAACTGCACAAAATTTAGAAATAAACATTTCTGACATGCAAAAACAAAACCCAAAACATTAGTGACCAATATAGCCACCTTTCTTTATGATGACACTTAACAGCCTACCATCCATAGATTCTTTCAGTTGCTTGATCTGTTTACGATCAACATTGCGTGCAGCAGCCACCACAGTCTCCGAGACACTGTTCGGAGAGGTGTACTGTTTTCCCTCCCTGTAGATCTTACATTTTATGAGGACCACAGGTTCTCTATGGGGTTCAGATCAGGTGAACAAGGGGGCCATGTCATTATTTTTTCATCTTTTATTATTATTATTATTTATTATTATAGCGCCATTTATTCCATGGCGCTTTACAAGTGAAAGAGGGAATACGTACAACAATCATTAACAGTACAAGACAGACTGGTATAGGAGGAGAGAAACAGTCTACAGGGAATGGGTGATGGTACAATAGGTGAGGACAGAGCTGGTTGCGCAGTGGTCTACTGGACTGAGGGCTATTGTAGGTTGTAAGCTTGTTGGAAGAGGTGGGTCTTGAGGTTCCTCTTGAAGCTTTCCACGGTAGTGGAGAGCCTGATGTGCTGAGGTAGAGCGTTCCAGAGTATGGGGGATGCACAGGAGAAATCTTGTACGCGATTGTGGGAAGAGGAGATAAGAGAGGAGCAGAGAAGGAGATCTTGTGAGGATCTGAGGTTGCGTGCAGGTAGGTACCGGGAGACTAGGTCACAGATGTAGGGAGGAGACAGGTTGTGCATGGCTTTGTATGTCATGGTTAATGTTTTGAACTGGAGTCGTTGGGCGATGGGAAGCCAGTGAAGGGATTGGCAGAGTGGCGAGGCTGGGGAGTAGCAAGGGGAGAGGTGGATTAAGCGGGCATCTTTTAGACCTTTACTGGCAAGCCACGCTGTGAAGTAGTTGGATGCATGTGATGGAGCATTGTCCCGCATGAATATCATGTTTTTCTTGAACGATACCAACTTCTTCCTGTACCACTGCTTGAAGAAGTTGTCTTCCAAAAACTGGCAGTAGGTCTGGGAGTTGAGCTTCACTCCATCCGCAAACCCAAAAAGGTCCCACAAGTTCATCTTTGATGATACCAGCCCATACCAGTATCCCACATCCACCCTGCTGGTATCTGAGTCAGAGTGGAGCTCTCTGCCCTTTACTGATCCAGCTTCTGGCCCATCAAGAGTCACTCTCATTTCATCAGTCCATAAAACCTTTTAAAAATAAGTCTTAAGATATTTCTTGGCCCAGTCTTGACGTTTTATCTTATGTTTCTTGTTCAAAGGTGGTCGTTTTTCAGCCTTCCTTACCTTGGCCATGTCCCTGAGTATGACACACCTTGTGCTTTTTGATACTCCAATAATGCTGCAGCTCTGAAATATGGCCAAACTGGTGGCAAGTGGCATCTTGGCAGCTTCACGCTTGATTTTCCTCAATTCATGGGCAGTTATTTTATGCCTTTTTTGCCCAACACGCTTTATGCCCTGTTGGCTATTTGCCATGAAATGCTTGATTGTTCGATGATCACGCTTCAAAAGTTTGTCAACTTCAAGACTGCTGCATCCCTCTGCAAAACATCTCACAATTTTGGACTTTTCAGAGCCCGTCAAATCTCTCTTCTGACCCATTTTGCCAAAGAAAAGGAAGTCGCCTAATAATTAAGCACACCTTATACAGGGTGTTGATGTCATTACACCACACCCCTCCTCATTACAGAGATGCACATCACCTGATTTACTTAATTAGTAGTTGGCTCTCAAGCCTATACAGCTTGGAGTAGGACAACATGTATGAAAAGTATCATGTGATCAAAATACTAATTTGCCTAATAATTCTGCACACAGTGTATAATAAGAAATAAAAACAGTTGCACTCTGAAATTTATTTAGCATACAAAAATGGCCTAGTCGAACCCCTCTCTCTCACTTAATTATACAAGATATGCCTTGTTGTGGCTACTGGGCATTTATAGAAATAGCCATTTTTGTATGCTAAATATCTCAATTTTTCTTAGATTTCATTTAGCAGTAATGCATGTCTATATTCTTACATTCATGGTTGTATGCTTTAGCATTTCAGAGTGCAGCTGTTCTTTTTTGCTATCATATCTCATGTTCAGTTTTGCACCTGTTCTGACTGTATGTTGGAAGTACCATCGTTTTTTTGTCTAGATTATGTAGTTATGCCCTCTGACTGTGTGCACGCTTCCCCCATTAGCCACAGGGGATTTTATTCTCAAGTAGCAGGTTCCTACTTGCTCATACACAGGAGATTTATAACCCAGAGAGAGTTGTTAGAGTAGGTGCCCACTATACGAGATATGTCTTGACGTGGCTACTGGGCAGACATAGAAATGGCCATTTTGTATGCTAAATATCTCAATTTTTGTTAGATTTCCTTTAGCAGTAATGCTTGTCTATATTCTTACATTCATGGTTTGCCTGCTTTAGCATTTCAGAGTGCAACTTCCTTTTTTGCTGTTAGCATGTGATATTGGACATCAACTTAAACAACAATTAAGGGTATGACTTACATTTCTACTAGAAGTAAGTGCATATAACAGGTAACTACACACTTGGCACAACTTTGACCCAGATACCACAGTTGTCAATATTTAGCTGAGGCCAAAAAGGAACAAGGTAGCATACAAAATATTGGTTACATTTCCTGAACTTAAAAAATATAATTATTTATTATTTAACAAACACAAAAAACTACATAAGACAAATGAAAAAATTAAAAATGAACCACTGAGCCAGGACCTGTTTCCTAGAGCAAAACCTGACACTAGGATGCAACGCTAATGAATGGTACCAGGGTCGGATTAAGAGTAGCCAGGGCCCCGGGCAGTTCAGAGGGCGAGGGCTCCCACCCAAGCTCCGATGTATCACGTGACATGATTATATTGATAGATTATTTGATAGGTCACGTGATGAATGCTAAAGTGCTCTGGTGCACATCTGCAGATGGAAAAAGATAGTGATAGCGGCGTTTGTAGTGCGCCTTGCAATTTTTTTTTACCTTATGTACAGAGCTATACATAATAAAGCAGAGGTTAGAAAGTAATTTTCCCAAGGCATCATATGAGAAGCTGTGACTGTTATGGAGGCTGAAAAAATAGGCTAACATTTTTTGTGTGCAATATTAATATAATAATTACAATTCTTTTATGTTAAAATGAACTGCATTACTTAATAATGAGCAGAAATAAGTATGATGACACCCCCTTTTATACTGTATAAGCCCACACATTGTCTTGCTATATACTGTACAATATGAGTCCACACATAGCACCCCTATATACAGCATGTACTATTACCTAGCACCCTGTATACAGTATGAGCCCCCTGTACACAGGATGAGCCCTCACATAGCCCCTGTATACAGGATGAGCAGCCTATAAACAGTATGAGACTTCACATAGCCTTTCATATACAGCATGAGCCCACACATAGCCTCTTATATACAGTATGAGTCCTCAAAAAGCTTTCTGTAAACAGTATGATCCCTCACATAACCTCCCTGTATAGAGGATAAGCTCCCCTATAGTTTCCTACATATAGTATAAACCCCACATAGTTATCTATAAACAGTATGAGGCCCTACATAGATCCCTATATACAGGATAAGCCTTCCCAAAACTCCTTATATACTGGATGAGCCCTCACATAGCCCCCTATGTACAGGATGAGATCACACATAGTCCCTTAAATATAGTATGAGGCCCTACGTAGCTCCATATATAAAGGATAAGCCACAACCTATTCCTCTCATTACAGTATGAGGCATACATAATCCTCTATACATAGAATAAGCCATCACATGGCTCTCTATGTATTGTATGAGCCCTCACATAGTCCCCTATAAACAATATGAGGCTTCACATAGCTCCCTATATAGAGTATGAGCCTCTTTTATACAGGAACACACACCATACACATGAACAAAAATAAAACACATACTCAACTTGATCCTGTTCCCCCAACGCTCTGCTCCAGTCTCCAGGGCTCCACTTCTTTTTGCTGTCACATGTACATCGTGGCACCAGTACATGCACATTGACGTCATCGTTGGCTGATGACATCATTGCATCGGCACGTCATAGAAAAGGTGAAGGGGCCTCCGCTGGAGCTGCACTGTTATTCTGTATTGCCAGCAGCATGATAACCAAGAGAGTAGTATAAATATAATGAATTTGTAAAATAGGTATGAAAAAACTCTTCCCATACAGTGATATCCAACAGTATTCAATAAAGAAAAAAGGTGACATGCAACTATACAGGTATTAACCCCTTAACGACTGCGGGCCGTAAAATTACGTCCTAGCAGTCATAACGTTACTGCCCGCGGTCTCCTGGCAGCAGCATGCTGCGATCGGCGCACATCTCAGCTGATTTTCACAGCTGAGATGTGTGCCTGCTAGCCACGAGCAGAATCGTTATCTGCTCGTGCCGTTTAACCCCTGTAATGGCGCTGTTAATATGTGACAGCGCCATTATAAACGCGATCGCTGTAACGTTTTACTTACCGCCCAATACCGGAAGTCACGTGACATGATCACGTGACTTCCGATGGTTGTCATGGTAGCACAGGGTCATGTGATGACTCCTGTGCTAGACATGAACTACTTTCACTTTCGCTTTCCACGGAGGCCAGGGAAGCAGAAAGTGCACGTATCTGCTGTTTACAGCTGTGTAGCTGTGATCAGCAGATAGTGCAGAGCGATCGGATTGCTGATCGCAATAGCCCCCTAGGGGGACTAGTAAAATAAAAAAAAAAAGGTAAAAAAAAAGTTTTAAAAAATGTAAAAAACCCCCCAAAAAAACATAAAAGTTCAAATCACCCCCCTTTCGCCCCATTGAAAATTAAAGGGTTAAAAAAATAAAAAATATACACACATTTGGTATTGCCGTGTTCAGAAACGCCCAATCTATCAAAATATAAAATCAATTAATCTGATCAGTAAATGGCGTAGCGGCAAAAAATTCCAAACTTCAAAATGACGTTTTTTTGTCGCCACAACTTTTGCGCAAAATGCAATAACAGGCGATCAAAATGTAGCATCTGCGCAAAAATGGTACCGTTAAAAATGTCAGCTCAAGTTGCAAAAAATAAGCCATCACTGAGCCATAGATCCCAAAAAATGAGAACGCTACGGGTCACGGAATATGGCGTAAAACGTGCGCCACTTTTTTCAGACAAACTTCCAAATTTTTTTTAACCCCTTATATAAAAGTAAACCTATACATGTTTGGTGTCTACAAACTCGCACTGACTTGAGGCATCACACCCACACATCAGTTTTACCATATAGTGAACACCGTGAATAAAATATCTCAAAAATCATAGTGCTATCGCACTTTTTTTGCAATTTTTCTGCATTTGGAATTTTTTTGTCATTTTCCAGTACACTATATGGTAAAACCTATGGTTTCATTGAAAAGTACATCTCGTTCCGCAAAAAATGAGCCCTCACATGACCATATTGACTGAAAAATAAAAAAGTTACGTCTCTTAGAAAAAGAATGGCAAAAAAAACGGAAAGCGAAAAATCGGCCGGTCGTGAAGGGGTTAAATAATGCAGTATTAAAATAATATAAAACATGAAATTGAGACATACCCTATCGATAAAGGGAATGGTAACAAAAAGTTGTCATTTATTCATGCGTTTTCCCCAGTAATAACAGAGGAACTGTAAATACAGATTTCCAAGAAAATGTGATACAGCTTTCTTATGTTATAGGGGAGGGAGGTGCCAGTGTAAGCCAAATCCAGGAGTGGTAGAATCAGTGGAAAAGTATAATAGAAGCACATCACAACTTCTGTATTTTAACCCACTCCTGGTTTTGGCTACAAATACTGAGGTAAAAAAAAGTCACCAAATACTCAGGGTGCACAAGGCCTTAAAAAAAAGTCTTACTGCTGCACTTTAGTAAATGTAGCACACAATTGTAATAGAAAAAGTATGCTAAGGTTAAGAATGCATCTACCTAAGATTACATTTGTATAAAAACTCTTGCTCGTCACACTGACATTTGGTTACTGTGCCATAAAGATACAAAGTAAGTAGATACCAATCTGAGAACAGATATAAGTTAAACGTACACGTAACGTAATTTGACAAGTAACAAAATATTATGTCCTCCTGACACACTTGATCTACTCTAGTCTTGGTCTAAGCACCTCTTATATTGCATTGTCATGCCAAGTTCAAAGATCTAATATTAATTGTACGACATAAGTAAAAGTAATTGCAGTTGAATTAACACGCATTCTGTTCCAGAGAAAACTAGCTATAAAACTAGCCATAAAACCTGTTCCACCTCCTTTGTCTTGTGAGCATTATAAAAATTATCTATGGCTTTTTGATGTCACTCGGAGTGAATATCCAAAAGTGTTTGATCATTGAGAAATAATGTTCCAAAATCTAGAGGTCTTTCTGCAATGTTATGGTCAAAATGTGTCATGAACTATGTGATATATGTACAGTGGTGTGAAAAAGTGTGTGCCCCTTACTGATTTCTTATTCTTTTGCATGTTTGTCTCACCTAAATTTTCCAGATCACAAGTAAACACCAAATGCAGTTTAAAAATTAAAATCTTTATTATTAGGGGGAAAGAAATCCAAACCTAGAGGGCCCAATGTGAAAAATTGATTGCCCCCTAAACATAATAACTGGTTGGGCCACACATAGCAGCAACAACTGCAATCAAGTGTTTGCGATAACTGGCAATGTGTCTTTTACAACACTCAAGGTATTTTGGCCCCCTCATCTTTGCAGAATTGTTGTTATTTAGCCACAGTGGAGGGTTTCTGATTATAAACCGCCTTTTTAAGGTCATGCAAAACAGTCTCAGACCATCATACTGCCACCACCATATTTTACTGTTGGTATGATGTTCCTTTTCTGAAATGTTGTGTTACTTCTATGCCAGTTGTAATGGGACATATGAGGGGCTGCTGATAGGTCTTTGACTTTGTGATATTTTTTTTTGCTTGTATGGTAACGAATGGTACATCATATGAAAGCCTTATGTGTCTAATATATGTTTTCAAAAATTTGTGTTTATGGCTTTTGGCAACAGTGTTCTACGCCCGTGGGAAAACAAAACGGTGGAGTCTAATGTGATATTCATAACAACTGAGAGCAGTGGAGTGATAAAATTCTTGTTTCTGCAAGGAAAGTCTTTAAAGCATATTCATGGTGATATGTCGCAGACATTGGGGGATCAATGCCCTTCATATTCCACAGTTAGGAACTGGGTTACCAAATTTAAAACTGGCAACTTCAACACCAATGATGAGGAATGTCCTGGACGACCGAGAGGGGTTGTTGTTCTAGAGATCGTCGATGCTGTGCATAACCTCATACTGGAGTATCAGCGAATTTCAGCTAAAGTGATAGCAGACATCATGGGGATTTCCCCTGAATGTGATTGTGTCATTATCCATGAACATTTGGACATGAGGATGCTACCTGCAAAGTGGTCCCCAAATGTTTGACAACAGATCAGAAAAGCATGCAAGTGAAAACTTCCCGGTCTATTTGTCAGCATTTCCAGACTGATAAGAACTTGCTGGATCAACTGGTCACTATGGATGAAATCTGGATTTATTTGTATGACCCTGAAAACAAGGAGCATTCAAAAGAGTAGAGGCACAGTGGTTCTCCTCGTCCAAAGAAGTTCAGGGTGCAAAAATCAGCCACTAAGGTAATGGTGTCTGTGTTCTCGGACTACCTTCAAAAGGGTTCCACCATCAATGTAAGTTATTACATTGAACTCTTGGACCAGTTGAAGGCAGCTCTGAAGGCCAAATGGCGTGGCAAGCTGTCCAAAGGAATCTTTTTCCTGCAAGACAACGCCTCTTCTCACACTGCACAAGCAACCATGGCAAAACTGGCAGAGCTGGGCTTCCAGCTAGTTCACCACCCACCTTATTCACTAGATCTAGCTCCCTCCGACTATCATCTGTTTTCAAACATGAAGAAACACCTTAAGGGTACCAAATTTCACACCATTTCTGAAGCCACGGCTGCTACGGATGCCTGATTTGAGGCACAACCGAAATCCTTCTCTTTGCTAGGCTTACAGAACTTGCAATACCGATGTAAGAAGTGTTTTGTCATCAGTGGAGAGTATGGGGAATAATTGTAAAGTTTCATCATCTTATCTTGTTTCTTTCTGGGTAAAGCCAAAGACTTATCAGCAGCCATTCGAACACCTTCCAAAAAGTTCAACTTTTATCTTCTCAGTCCACAGAGTAGTCTCCCAAAAGTCTTGGGGATCATCAGTATATTTTCTGGCAAAACTGAGACAAGCATTTATGTTGTTTTTACTCAGCAGTAGTTTTTGTCTTTGTGTCGCGGGCGGGGAGGAGGGTGTCAGCACACTACGCTCACCCCTTCTGCTCGGGTCCGGCGGCTGTTGCTCAGTGGTGGCTCGAGCGGTGGGCCGGATCCCGGGGGTTTCTCGAGCGGCACTCCTCGCCCGTGAGTGAAAGGGGGTTTGTTGGGTGTGGGGATGATTATTGTCCGTGACGCCACCCACGGGTGTGGTGATTTCACCACCGCTGCTCTATACGGGGCTCCCGGGGATGGTGATGCGGAGCAGCCAGGTGTTGTGTTGCCCCTCCGTGGGTAGGGGTTGGTGATCCCGGGGGCCGGTGATGGTGAGGGAGGTGCAGGGCCTGGTGGGCGCAGGGACGCGGGGGCAGCGCTGTGCCTTGCGGCACTGTGGTACTCACTCAGCCTGAGACGTGACACAGTTTTTACGGTAACCAAACGGCTGGATAGACGGTCCCACGGACAGCTGCACTTGCTCTCCCAGTAGGTGACGGTGATGTCCCTTTTCCTTGCACCTTGGTGTACTTGTTGGTTGCGATGGGTCCCCACCGGTAACCCGCTCCCCGGCTTCAAGCTGGACCGGGGGAGCTCTACTCTTTGCCTGCAGGTGCTGGCCCTAAGAGACGAGTGCCTTGGCGGTGGCGGTGTCTCTTCTATACTGGCTGGGCTGTTGCCTTCAATCGGGACTTGGTTGTTGGGGGATCTACATCCCCTTCACTGACGGATTCGGCAAATTGTGGCGACTCCAAGCCTTGCCGGGGTCCGAGAGGCCCCTGCCCTGGTGCTGACTGTCCTTCAGAACACTGCTTCAGACCGCCGGGCACACAGCCAACGGGGTCCTTCCAGGAACTTCCAAACGGTCCCCCTCCAGACAGTCACTGCCGTTGCTGACCTTGCTGACCTGGCCCTACACAAAGCTGGACCCTTCAGGCTTTCCTTCTTTCTTGTCACCTCACTTGCTTTCCTCCTTTACCACTTTCCTACTTTCACTTAGTTGTTTACTCAGGCTCGTCCCTGAGCTGACTCCTCTCTAGCCCTTAGCTAGACTTCAACTGCCTGGTTTTCCCGCCTCCAGAGCTGTGTTCTCCTCGGTGGGCGGAGCCAACCGCCTGGCCCACCCCTTGGTGTGAATCATCAGCCACTGGAGGAAGGCAACAAGGATTTTCGGTTAGCTGTGGTGTTCCTAGCTGGGATGTAGGGTGTGATGGTGTGTGACCTGTGTCCCCTGGCTTGCCCAGGGCGACACATTTGAACTCTGCATGCAGGCCATTTTGGCCCAGTCTCTTTCTTATGGTGGGGTCATGAACACTGACTTTCACTGAGGGAACTGAGGTCTTCAGTTCTTTGGACAGTATTGTATAGTCTTTTGTGACCTCTTTGATGAGTCGTATCTGCGCTCTTGGGGTAATTTTGGTTGGTCAGCCATTCCTGGGAAGGTTCATCACTGTTCCATATTTTCACCAATTGTGGTTAATGGCTCTCACTGTGGTTTGCTGGAGTCCCAACGCTTTAGAAATAGCTTTATAGCCTTAACCAGACTGATAGATCTCAACTACTTTGTTTCTCATTTGTTCCTGAGCTTCTTGGGATCCCTGCATGATGTCTAGCTTTTGGGTATCTTTTGGTCTACTTAAATTTTTCAGGCAGGTCCTATTTAAGTGATTTTTTTTTTATTTGAGAATAGGTGTGGGAATAATCAGGCCTAGGTGTGGCTTGGGAAATTGAACTCAGCTTCCCAAAGTTGTCAAAACCACTGTTAATTTATGTTTTAAGTGGGGGGGGCAATCACTTTTTCACACAGTGCCCTGTAGGTTTGGATTTATGTTTCCTTTAATAATAAAGACCTTCGTTTATAAACTGCATTTGGTGTTTACTTCTGTTATCTTTGTCTATTATTTAAATTTGTTTGGTGATTTCAAACATTTAAGTGTGACAAACGTTCAAAAGAATAAGAAATCAGGAAGGGGGCAAACACTTTTTCACACCACTGCATTCCCTAATAGATTTGTCTCATTGATCCCTTTATATTGGTCCTCAATGACTAAAAATGTTAAATTAAATTTGTTGCAAATGTTGTCCCCTCTACGCCTGAAATTTTAAGGCTCTGTGCACACGTTGCGTTTTTTTACCGCGGAAACGCTGCGTTTAGAACCGCAGCGTTTCAGTGGCAAATTGCATGCGTTCAGCTTTCCCAGCAAAGTGTATGAGAAAGCCGAAAAATCAGTGCACACGCTGCGTTTCTAAACGCAGCGTTTTGGATGCCAAAAATCGGTGCGGAAAGAAAAGTAGCATGTCACTTCTTTTGTGCGGTGTGGCTGCGTTCTCTCCCCCATTGAATCAATGATGCGGGTCAGAACGCAGCTACACCGCAGTGAGCTGCTTTTTTGTTGCGGTCCGCGGGCTTTGTCGGCATGCCAGAACGCAGGCATTTACCTGGAAGTGAGGTCAAGAGGTTTCCTGTTGACCTCACTTCCTGGCAAAGTCCTGGAAAGCCCCCGGTGTCGCCAAAGTGCCCGCCCCGACCCCCGACCCCCCTCCCGAAAATCCAACATGGCCGCGCGCACAGTAGCGCACCGGCCGCCCTGCTCCTATGATTTCTGTCGCATGTGCCTTGAGACATGCGACAGAAAAATGCCCCCCAGGCCCTGCCCGGTCACCCCCTATTCTCCCCGGTATTCCCCCTTACCTGTCCGGTCACAGCGCTGATCCCCCGCGGCCCCCTCCTCCTTCACAGTGCACGCTGGCCGGTCACATGTGCAGAGCAGCTGACAGCCAGCACTGTGTTCAGTGTGAGCTGTGCTGGCTGCTCGCACTCTGCAGCTGTGACCCGGGGAGAGTGGGTGCAGATTTTTGGCACCCACTCTCCTCAAATGGAGGGTCTGCCCTCCTAGAAAATGGGGGATACGTTCCCTGAACGTGCCCCCATATTCTAGAAGGTCCAGAGCCGACGTGGGACGTCCAAATGGATTTCTACGGACCCATTTTTTTCAAATTTTTTTATTAAATTGGCGAACAAGGGAATGATTTGGGGAGTGTTTTTTCTAATAAAAAATTTTTTGTCATTTTTTTTTGCTTTTTATTACTGTCAATTAGTTATGTCTGGTATCTGATAGACACCGTGACATCACTAATTGCTGGGCTTGATGCCAGGTGACATTACACATCTGGTATCAACCCCATTTATTACCCCGTTTGCCAACACACCAGGGCGCGGGATGAGTTGGGGCGAAGCGCCAGGATTGGCGCATCTAATGGATGCGCCACTTCTGGGGCGGCTGCGGCCTGCTATTTTTAGGCTGGGAAGAGTCCAATAACCATGGCTCTTCCCACCCTGAGAATACCAGACCCCAGCTGTCAGCTTCACCTTGGCTGGTGATCTAATTTGGGGGGACCCCACGTTATTTTTTTTTTAATTCTTTATTTATAAATTAAAAAAAAAAAGCCTGGGGAGCCCTCCAAATTGATCACCAGCCAAGATGAAGCTGCCAGCTGTGGTTTGCAGGCTACAGCTGTCTGCTTTACCCTGACTGGCTATCAAAAATAGGGGGGACCCCACGCCATTTTTTTCATTGTTTTTTGTTTTTTTTTTTTTGGATAAATACTAAGCTAGGCACCCTTTAGTGCCACATGAAAGGTACTAAAGGTGCCAGCTTAGAATATGCAGGCGGGGGTGGGACGTTATATATATTTGACATCTATTCATCCATTGACGCTTTTTAGGCTGTGTGTCCACAATCAGGGTTTGCAGCGTTATGGGCGCTGAGTGTTTTCCCTGCATCCATAACGCTGCGTTGTGCAGTAGAAGCACAGTGGAAGGATTTTTGGAGATCCCATGCCCACTGTGCTTCTTTTCTCTGCAGCATAAACTGACCGGTGGCGTGGCTTCCCGAGCCTCAGCATGTCAATTTATGCTGCGGAGACGAGAGTGTTCTCTGCAGGTAGGAATAGAGCTAAAGTCCACAGCAACCTGAACCCAAATCGTGGGCATGGGCAGCTGCGTTCTCCCATGGACAACACTCACATCTCTGCAGGAAGGCTGGCACTGTGTACTAGACGCCGTGTCGCTGGATCATGGCCACATAGCCTTAGGCCTCTTTCACACGTCAGTGATTCTGGTACGTTTGTGCTTTTTTTTAAACGTACCAGAATCACTGACATACGCAGACACATTATAATGAATGGGTCTGCTCACACGTCAGTGATTTTTCACTGCACGTGTCTCCGTGCGGCATACCCGCGTGTGCGTGATTGCCGCATGGAGACATGTCCATTTTTTTCTGGCATCACTGATGTTCCACGGACCACGCAGTGGTGTGGTCCGTGAAACACGTGCCAGAAAAAAATGTGCTTTTAAAATAAAAATCATTTTAACTCACCCAGCGTCCAGCGATGTCCTCTGCAGCCCGTTCTCCCTGCTGCTTCTGAGCCGGCTCATTATTGTCGCGCATATTCATGATGGGCGACACAGCCAACCCGGAAGCAGCTGCTGTGGGGTTCAGCACCAGCCGGATGCTGCACCGTGGGAGCGATCAGCACCATGGAGAGTGGGAGCGGGCGCAGGTGAGATGATTACTGAGTGCAATCATGGAGAACGGAGCCCGGATTGCACTTAGACAACCCACGTGTGCCGTGATTCACGGAGGGACATGTGCGTGTTTTACACGCCAGTGAAAAACGTCAGTGTTTTTCACTGACGTGTGAAACGGGCCTAAAAGTGAGAATATTGTTGCTACAGCAACATTTTGGGTGAAGTAGCTGTGGATTCAAAATGCTTAATATACTCCTGAATAAAATCCTTGAGGGGTGCAGATTCCAAAATGGGGTCACTTGTGGGGGTTTTCTGACGTATAGGTACCCAAGGGGCCCTGCTAATGTGACATGGTGCGCAAAGTTTATTTCAACTTTTCCAAAATTCAAATGGTGCTCCTTCCATTCCAAGCCCTCCCATTTATCCAAACAGAATGTGGAGAAGGAAATGACATCACAGGTTTTTTTTCCAAAGGTCTGTGTTCAACCAACTTTATTAACACTGACAAGTCTTAAAAAAACGCACCTTAAAAAAACGCATGAAAAACGCATGAAAAACGCATTTTCACATTTTTTTTTTTCCTTGGTTTCTCTTTGTCTCATGGCCAGTGTGAACATGGTCTCACAAGTTCCATGTATACCATCTCATACTCCTGCTCACTTTTTTGTTTTTATGTAGTTTTTTTGTATTCAGTACAAGCAGGGAGTGGCCCCCTTCTCAGCGAGCTGGACATTTCATTCTGTGAATCCCCCTGACTGTGTGTGTCCTGTTGGGACCCGGTCGCTCTCAGCCCTTAGCCACATTGAGGCCTATTTTAGACCCATGGTAAGGTTTTAATATTAGAGAGTGTAGGTACTATCCCAACTGGGTACACCTTGATGTTTGGTGGGATAGCTTTATGCCTTTTTTTGATCAAAAACAGTTTTTACTAAGTACCCTATGTTTATATGCACTATGCTTTTATTTAGTTACAGCAGGGTATGTTTTCACATTTTTTTTTTCCTTGGTTTCTCTTTGTCTCATGGCCAGTGTGAACATGGTCTCACAAGTTCCATGTATACCATCTCATACTCCGGCTCACTTTTTTGTTTTTATGTAGTTTTTTTGTATTCAGTACAAACAGGGAGTGGCCCCCTTCTCAGCGAGCTGGACATTTCATTCTGTGAATCCCCCTGACTGTGTGTGTCCTGTTGGGACCCAGTCGCTCTCAGCCCTTAGCCACATTGAGGCCTATTTTAGACCCATGGTAAGGTTTTAATATTAGAGAGTGTAGGTACTATCCCAACTGGGTACACCTTGACGTTTGGTGGGATAGCTTTATGCCTTTTTTTGATCAAAAACAGTGTTTACTAAGTACCCTATGTTTATATGCACTATGCTTTTATTTAGTTACAGCAGGGTATATTTTCACATTTTTTTTTTTTCCTTGGTTTCATTTTGGGTGAAGTAGCTGTGGATTCAAAATGCTTAATATACTCCTGAATAAAATCCTTGAGGGGTGCAGATTCCAAAATGGGGTCACTTGTGGGGGTTTTCTGACGTATAGGTACCCAAGGGGCCCTGCTAATGTGACATGGTGCGCAAAGTTTATTTCAACTTTTCCAAAATTCAAATGGTGCTCCTTCCATTCCAAGCCCTCCCATTTATCCAAACAGAATGTGGAGAAGGAAATGACATCACAGGTTTTTTTCCCAAAGGTCTGTGTTCAACCAACTTTATTAACACTGACAAGTCTTAAAAAAACGCACCTAAAAAAACGCATAAAAAACGCATGAAAAACGCATGAAAAACGCATGCGTTTGATGCGTTTTTCTCAAAAAGCATTGTTTACAATTCTCCCCTCTGCCAGAGGGTGCGTTTTTTCCGCGCTGAAAAAAAGCAACGTGTGCATATAGCCTAACTCAAATTTTGTGTCATTTTAGTAGAATATGAAATTGTTTGCACTTAAAAGATGAAAAACAGGTGAAAGATAAAAATGAAGAGCTTTTTTTTTTTGCACAAAATTCATGAATCACATCTGACATTTTGAAGAATTTTGCACAAAAAAAGATTAACTATCCCAAGTCAAAAAAAGAAAGTTAACCTAAAATAAACAATGCATATGATAAATAGGGCCCATGGTCAGTTAACAGAATCAACTTTTTTATTTGCTATTCAGGAATTACTATTGCAATCAAAGACTATAGCATTCTGGAGTTCCAACCTCTCTACACACTGATGCAAGCACAATGATGTGATCATTAGATGGGAATGTCCTCTCGCCTAAGGAATCCACTTATTAATACCAGCTCAGAAATCTAAATAACAATCAATGAAACTGTGAATGTATAAACAAATTCAAATATGGAATTATGTTGCCATGCAATTCGTTCAGTCTGCAATAAGAAATTGAATGGACATTCGATATATTAAATACTATATGTGGTGTTTTTCTCTGAAATAAAACATTATGGGCTCAATACATCAAAACAGCATTGTTCACATGTTTATGAGATGGGATGAAGTCAGAGGCTTATGAGTACCGGACTAGTGACATACACCACTTTCATGAGTGGTGGTCAACACACCCCATTCTGCCCCAGCTTCACCCGCTTTGTCAAAGCTGGACGAGAATGGCTTGAGAATGCCAAAAGTCGCATAATTTTAGTGCAGTCATCAGTTGTGGAAAATTATACTACTTTTCAAAGCTTTTTGTATAAGGGCTTAAATGAACCAGGCCCTATATGTCTGTGCTACTACTAGTTAGTTTTTTCAAATATAAAATGTTTCTAAAAAGTAATTTGATTCATGCTGCTACTTTTATGTTGGCTATATACAACACATTGTGATATTTCTCTGAACATTGTAATTTTCCCTGCATGTACTTACATTACTCAATGGCCTTTGAATTGGAGTGTTTTTCTATTTCTTTTCTTTCCAAGAATGTATTTTATTGATAGGTAGTTGATTTAAATGTTTTTTATACATCTCTAATAATATTAATATTTTATATATGATTGAGCACTCTTCAAATATTTCTGGAATTTTTCCTTCCTTTTCTTTCTCTTTTTTTCCATTTTCTGTAAACCAGAAAAACAACTACAGATTCCACTAATAGTCTAATACATCCAGAGTACAAGAAAACAGAGTGCACTCACCATGTTAAAAAAGTTTATTTCATGTCGGGTAAAATGGGTCTGCAATGAGATGCAGGTTAAAAAAGGACAACAGCTGTTTCGCGAATAATTTTTTTTTTACATGGTGAGTGCCACTCTGTTTTATTCTACTCTGGATGAATTTAGTTATGGACTACATGCTTTTAAAGTGTGCACCACCGCTGTCTTTCATATGGGATTTTACCTATGCCTCCATTAACATCAAATATGGGGCGTGCTTAGGCTGTAGTGCACGATTGCCCTTGTTCTTCTGATTTCACTAATAGCGTACATCTGTTAAAGGAGGATTCCACCAATGATAAAGAGAAACACCGAATATTAATTTTTAATGTCAGCTTTGACTAATAATAATTAATATTCAATTATTAAACACTGACTTAACATTGTCTGTTATTTTTGCTATATGTTAGTAAGAACAGCGACTAAATGAGATGAACCTGAATACTAATAAACAATATTTATTACACACTGAAAGTCTACAGTTATGATTCTATTAACTACCACACTAACACAAAAGACAGTAATAGCATATAATACTAATAAAATACAATAAAACCCACAATGACATTTCCCACCGATGTTAACTACAACACACTATAACAGCCCACCTAACACTAACTGTTCCTAGATAGAAATCAATGGGTTAATAGCAGTGCAGCAATATACAGTGGGAAAAAAAATGTTTTAGTCAGCCACCAAATGTGCAAGTTCTCCCACTTAAAAAGATGAGAGAGGCCTGTAATTGACATCATAGATGACCCCAACTATGAGAGACAAAATGCAAAAACAAATCCAGAAAATCACTTTGTCTGATTTGGCAAGATTTTTTTTTGCAAATTATAGTGGAAAATAAGTATTTAGTCACCTAAAAAAATGCAAGATTTCTGGATCACATAGACCTGTAACATCTTCTTTAAGAGGCTCCTCTGTCCTCCACTCATTACCTGTAGTAATGGCACCTGTTTGAACTTGTTATCAGTATAAAAGACACCTGTCCACAACCTCAAACAGTCACACTCCAAACTCCACATTTATGAAGGCCAAAGAGCTGTCGAAGGACAACAGAAAAAAAATTGGAGCCCTGCACCAGGCTGGGAAGACTGAATCTGCAATAGGCAAGCAACTGTGGGAGCAATAATAAGAAAATGGAGTACCACTGAGAATTTCCCTCAATCTAGGGCTCCACGAAAAATCTCACCCCGTGGGGTCAAAATGATCACAAAAATGGTGAGCAAAAACACAGAACCACATGAGGAGACCTACTGAATGACCTGCATAGAGCTGGGACCACCGTAACAAAGGCTACCATCAGTAACACACAACGCCATCAGGGATTCAGATCTTGCAGTGCCTAAGCCAGTACATTTCCGGGCCCATCTGAAGTTTGCTAGCGAGCATTTGGATTATCCAGAAGAGTATTGGGAGAATGTCATATGGTCTGATGAAACCAAAGTAGAACTGTTTGGTAGAAACAGAACTTGTCGTGTTTGGAGGAGACAGAATGCTGAGTTGCATCCAAAGAACACCATACCTTCCATGAAGCATGGGGGTGGCAATATCATGGTTTGGGGCTGTTTTTCTGCAAAGAGACGAGGGAGACTGATCAGGTTACATCAAAGAATGAATGGGGCCATGTATTGTGAGATTTTGAGTGCAAACCTCCTTCCATCAGCAAGGGCATTGAAGATGAAACGTAGATGGGTCTTTCAGCATGATAATGATCCCAAGCACACCGCCATGGCAACTAATTAGTGGCTTCGTAAGAAGCATATGAAGGTCTTGTAGTGGCCTAGCCAGTCTCCAGATCTCAACCCAATCGAAACCCTTTGGAGGGAGTTGAAAGTCCGTGTTGCCCAGCGACAGGCCCAAAACATCACTGCTCTAGAGGAGATCTGCATGGAGGAATGGGCCAACATATCACCAACAGCATGTGCCAACCTTGTGAAGACTTACAGAAATTTTTGACCTCTGTCATTGCCAACAAACTATATATAACAAAATATTGAGATAAACTCTTGTTATTGACCAAATACTTATGTTCCACCATAATCTGCAAAAAAATCTTGACAAGTCAGACAAGGTGATTTTATGGATTTGTTTTCTCATTTTGTCTCTCATATTTGTGGTCTACCTATGATGTCAATTACAGGCCTCTCTCATCTTTTTAAGTGAGAGAACTTGCACAATTGGTGGCTGACTAGATACATTTTTCCCCACTGTATATGGCAACAAAAGGGTTAAGGATTCGGAGGGTTCATACAGAGGTCCCAGTATGATTAGGGATTGGCTATAGGGTTAATGCAGAGTTTCCTTAGGAATTTTTAGCTTGTATATGGAGAGTTAATGCAAGGTTACTTAGCCCAGTAGGAGAGTGGCTTGGTAATACAAATGCTCGTTTTCCAGGGGAAGATAGGAGAAGATAAAGTTGGGGGTCCATACCGAACACATAGTGATCGGGCACACGATCCCGAACACGAGCTTTCCTGGGAAGCTCGTGTTACAGTTCGGGTCAAGTTCAGGTCCAGGGGCAGTAAAAAAAAGCACATTATTAAAAAACATTATGATTATACTTGTAGGTCCCGTGACGCGTCCTGCAGACTTGGTCAGTCGCTGTCTCCTGGCCACTTCTGCTTCCACGTCGGATCATTGCTGTGCCCCCGGGTAACCACCACTGACTACAGGACCTTCCATGACATCATAGCCATGTGACCAGTCTGGTGTGAATGATGTACAGATATTGGCTTACAGACTGGTCACATGACTATTACATCATGGAAGGTCCTGTTGACTTCCGCGGAAATTCACTGCCCTGCACATCACTCGGCAGTCTTCAGCTGTTCTCAGCCGCGTTTGCAGTGACGTCAGGGTTCACCCGAGTCCATGGCTCAAGGACTCGATTGAACTTTGACTGTCACTGTACGAGTCTCAAATCGGCATCACCTGGCACAGCCCACACTCTCCCGACAGGAACGGGTCGGCTGCATATATTTCCAACATTGCTTTGTGTCATGTATTTCCATGCAGCTGAGGCGCTCCTGTCAAGAGAGTGTGCGACCGTGTGGGGTGATGCAATGCGGGACTTGCAGGAGTCATATGCAATTGAAATCATACCCTCACTGTCAACCTGCTTCTTGCTCTGTACAGAGAGATGAAGCAGAGCTGACATGGCTCTCTCTGCTTCTCGATCTGTAGAAATTCTTGTCTTTACATAGCGATTAAGCAGAGGTGACATGGCTCTCCCTGTGGACTACGTCGGACTAAGGATTTTTTTACAATAAAAATCGAGTCTCTAAATGTTTTTTTTTGTTTTAATTCTAATTAAAAATAAATGTATATATTTTTTTTTTTTACTGTTTACTAGAAATTCATGGTGGCCATGTCTAATTTGGCATGACACCATGAATTTCGGGCTTAGTACCAGCTGAGCATACAAAGCTGATATTAACCCCTTTATTACCCAGCATGCCACCGCCATCAGGGCTGTTGGTAAAGCACCTGGAAATGGCGCTAAGAAACAATACTCCATTTCCAGGGGGCGGCTGCGGAGAATCCCAGCCCCCAGCTGCCTGGTTTTACCTGACTGGCGATCAAAATATGGTGGAAGCTCATACATTTTTTAAAATTATTTTTTGAAATAATGAAAAAAAAAATAATGAACTTCCTGTATTTTGATTGCAAGCCAAAGTAAAGCAAGGCAGATGAGGGTGGCAGCCCGTTGCTGTCTGCTTTATCTGCACTGAGAATCAAAAATACTACGGCATTTTTTAAAATTATTTATTTTTACACTACTATATATGCGAGAGACCCAACAGCCAATCACAGATGCTGTCACGCAGAATGGGCATCTCTGTGATTGAATGTTGGAGTAAACTGGAATCTGCCCATACAGTCTAGATGCTAGAATGTATGGGCTGGTTTAAGGTTGCTCCAGCATCCAATCACAGACGCCCACTCTGTGACAGCATCTGTGATTGTCTGTTATTTTAGCAGTAAAATAAAACAACAACAACACAGAGAACAAATATTTTATTAGAAATAAAACAGAAGACATTTAGGATTCCATCTTTATTACTCAAAAAAACCCCTCTGACATAGTTTAATGGCAGGTGAGCATCTTCAGCTCTGCTACATCTCTGCTAGGAGACTAAAACAGGTCTGCTCACACAGACTCAGCTGAGAGCAGTCAGAGACTTCACCCAAGTGCATAGCTGAGGCTAGTCAGCTGTGCCCCAGGTAACCTCCACTGACTAACAGGACCTTTTATGACGTGATAGCCATGTGACCAGTCTGGTGTGAATGTTGTTACATCATGGGTTACAGGACCTTCCGTGACATCAAAGCCATGTGACCAGTCTGTAACCCAATGTCTGTATAACATTCACACCAGACTGATGACATGGCTATGACATCATGGAAGGTCCTGTAAGTCAGTGGTGGTTACCCGGGGGCACAGCAATGATTCGACCCGGAAACAGAAGCAGCTAAGAGAGTCTGCAGGACACGTCGCGGACCTATAAGTATAATGACAATATTTATTATTAACTATATTCTTTATTTCCCCCCCGCCCCATGCCATAACTGTAAAGTCCAAGTTCGGTGTTCGGACACAAGTTCGTGTTATCTCAGAACCCGAATTCGAGCTTTACAAAAAGTTCTGGCGAGGCTCCTGAACACGAACATCGGGGGGTTCGCACATCACTAGAGAAGATGAGTGCTGTGAAAAGGGAGAGCTGCTCGTTGTCCAGAGAATGAGAGCCACTGAAGAGAGAGCCTGATGTTGAAAAGGCGCTGAAGAAAGGGAGTTTACCACTGCCGCCACTAGATATTTAAATACGGCGTGGCACTCTCCCATGCACTCTTGCCCCCTGCAGGAGCAGTCACAGGACAGGAATGCCGTGCATGCCTGCTCATACCAAGCCAGACCGCTTTGAAGTGCCGCACATCCCCAAAGATCTGATTACATTGCAGTGAACATCTGGATCCCTGCAGACAGCCAGTTGATGCCAGATCAAAGGATCTCTTTGATGCTCTGTTCTAGCAACCTGTGTTCATCTCATGACATTGTAATTAACATGTCAGCAGATACACTGTTAACAGCAGATGGACAATTGTCCATCTCCTTTAATATGCCCAGACAGGACATTCTCATCCAGGATATTGCTAATCAGTGGGGGCATAACATATGTGGAGGAACATCTGAGGGGACATAATTATGTGTGCTGGTGTTAAACACACATGTATTATACTGTATATATAATTAGATATATTGCGCACATGGCTACAGATGGAAAAAAAATAAATAAAATATATATATATATACACACCCAATGAAGAAAATAAGGGGTACTTTACACACTGCGAGATCGCTAGCCGATGATAGCGATGCCGAGCGCGATAGTACCCGCCCCCTTCGCACATGCGATATCTTGTGATAGCTGCCGCAGCAAACATTATCACTACGGAAGTTTCACATGCAGTTACCTGCTCTGCGACGTTGCTCTGGCCGGCGAACCACCTCCTTCCTAAGGGGGCGGGTCGTGCAGCGTCACAGCGACGTCACACGGCAGGCGGCCAATAAAAGCGCAGGGGCGGAGATGAGCGGGATGTAAACATCCCACCCACCTCCTTACTTCCGCATAACCGATGGAGGCAGGTAGGAGATGTTCCTCGCTCCTGCGGCTTCACACACAGCGATGTGTGCTGCCGCAGGAACGAGGAACAACATCGTATCTCCTATTGGTGTGACATTATGGAATGTCCGACACTACACAGATCACCAATTTACGACGCATTTGCGATCGTTTATCGGTGCATCTAGGCTTTACACGTTGTGACGTCATTACTGGCGCCGGATGTGCGTCACTTTTGATTTTACCCCGACGATATCGCAGTAGCGATGTCGCAACGTGCAAAGTACCCCTAAGTGTTTGATACACTGCCAATTTTGCAAGTTTTCCCACCTAGAAAGAATGGAGAGGTCTGCATTTGCATTTTATTGCATGAAAAAAGCATTTGATACAATAGAAAAACAGAACTTAATACTTGGTATAAAAACCTTTGTTTGCAAAGACAGAGAACAGACGTTTCCTGTAGTTTGCACACACTGCAGCAGAAATTTTGGCCTACTCCTGCATACATATCTTCTCAGATATTTCAGGTTTTGAGGCTGTCCCTGGGCAACATTGAGTTTCAGCTCCCTCCAAAGATTTTCTATTGGGTTTACAGCTGGAGACTGGCCAGGCCACACCAAGACCTTGAAATGCTTTCTATGGAGCCATGTGGAACTTCCTTGGCTGTGTGTTTCTGGTCATTGTCATGCTAGAGGTCCCAGCCATTTTTGGTGCTCTTACTGAGGGAAGGGGATTGTTGGCCAAAATCACGAGATACATAACCCCATCAATCCTTCCTTCAATATAGTGCAGTTGTCCTGTTAGTTTTTCAGAAAAAAATCTCCAAAGAAAGATGTTCTTCCCCCATGCTTCATGGTTGGGATTGCATTCTTGGGGTTGTACTGATCCTCCTTCTTCCTCAAAACACAGCAAGTGGTGTTGATACCAATAAGATCTATTTTGGACTCATCTGACCACATGACCTTCTCCCATGCCTTTTCTGAATCATCCATATGATCATTGGTGAACTTCAAATGGGACTGGACATGTGTTGGCGTGAGAAGGGGAACCTTGCGAGCGCTGCAGAATTTTAATCCATGACAGGTTAGTGGGTTACTAATGGAAATCATTGAGATTGTTGTTTCAGCTTTTTTCAGTTCATTGACCAGGTCCTATTATATAGTTCTGGACTGATTTCTGATCTTTCTCAGAATCATCCTTACCAGAAGAAGCAAGATCTTACAAGGAACCCCAGACTCAGTAATATTGACAGTTATCTTTTATTTGTTCCATTGCAAAGAATTTAGCTAACAGTTGTTGCCTTCTCACCAATCTGCTTGCCTATTGTCCTGTAGTCCATCCCAGCCATGTGCAGGTCTGCAATTTTTTCCCTGGTGTTCTTAGACAGTTCTTTAGTTTTGGCCAAGGTGGATAGGTTGGAGTGTGATTGATTGAGTATATGGGCAAGTGTCTTTTATACAGGTAAGGGGTTCAAACAGGTGCCATTAATACAAGTAATAAGTGCATAGTAGGAGCTTTTTAAAGAAAAAAATAACTGATCTTTGAGAAACAGAATTGTTGCTAGTTGGTAGGTGATTAAATACTTATTTCATACAATAAAATGCAATTTATTTAAATATCACACAATCTAATTTTCTGGATCTTTTGGAGATGATTCTGCCTGTGACAGTTGTACCTACAATAAAAATGATAGACCTCTCCATTCTTTGTAGGTGGGGAATCTTGCAAAATCGTCAGTGTATAAAATACTTTCCAGCTACCTGAAGGTGATACATTCATCTGCACAAACAATCATAGGCAAGTGCAAACAAAATTGGAATGTCCAGCCTTAATACCGCTCAGGAAAGAGACGGGTTTTATGTACCAGAGAGGAACGTGCTTTGGTCAGACATGTTCATATCAGCCCAAGAACAAAAGCAAAAGACCTTGTGAAGATGCTGGTGGAAGATGGTAAGATTGTGTCATTATCCTTAGTGAAACACGTACTGTATCAACATGGGCTGAAAAGCCACTTTACAAGAAAAAATTCATTATGCCAAAATAAACATAAAAAAGCCAGATTAATGTTTGCAAACGCACACAGGAACAAAGACCTTCATTTTTGGAGACATCCTGTGGTCTGACGGAACTCATATTGAACTGTTTGGCCATAATGACCATCGTTAAATTTGGAGGAAAAAAGGGAGAAGCTTTGAAGCCTAAGATCACCATCCCAACTATGAAACTCAGGGGTGGCAGCATCATGTTGTGAGGTTGTTTTGCTGCAGGAGGGAAAGGTGTACTTCCCAAAATAGATGGCATCATAAAGAAAGAAGATTATGTGTCAATACTGAAGCAACATCTCAAGACATCAGCCAGGAACTTAAAGCTTGGGTAAAAAAGGGTCTTCCAAATGGACAATGGCCCAAAGCATACTGCCAAACTGGTTACAAAGTGGCTTAAAGATAACAAAGTCAATGTTTTGAAGTGGCCATCACAAAACCTTGTTCTCAATCCTATTGAAAATGTATGGGATAAGCTGAGAAGACAGGTACAAGTAAGGTGTTGCGTGTAAAGCCCCCTTTAGTCACAAATTCAGTGAAATAAAGTGACAATAGAGTCTGAAATGAAGGTTTATCCCAGTTGTGTCTTGGATGTAACGATTGCCATTGACTTGGAGATCATGCGGACAATGCTCTAAAATGGCCTTCACAAGGGAACAGGATACTGTGTCTGAAGCCGTTTTCAACCCAACAACAACAACAGGGCACATTTCTCATTCTACTTAAAGCAGCCTGCATGGCCTAAATGTGTTACCATGGCCTGTAGCATCTTGTACTTGTCTTCCATTATGCAGATAAAATTGTTCACCAAAATTTGCAACAGACAAGTGCATTCGGCATGGCAGACCATCACTCAGAAAACCATTAATAACCTCACTGACAGCATGGACAGCTGTTTAAGTGTGTGTATTTATCTTATACAGAATGGCATAATGCTATGCTGAGTTCTGAGTCAGCATGGCGTGCAGGAACGTCTGTGGCCTAATCGAGGCAAGGCGACCTGGTCTATAATGAAGACACCGGAAATGTGTATATAGTGAAGTCAATATATGTATCAATTCCAAAAGCTTTTCCAGTGGACCCCCCCCCCATCTCCACTGGCCATTGTGCAGTGTTTGCCATTGACACACATACTTCCAACATGAAAATGCCAGGGATATGACACATGATAGAAGTAAGAAGGGAAGGAAGGGAAGAGTTGCAGGAGGCCCATTGTAGTCTGTTGTGTGGAGTCAAACAGGAGGTCCATGAGCAGAGCAGCTAGTCACAAATGACTTTACTGATACATATATGTATATGTCGGAGTAGGACATTTAAAGCTTTTCCTTTGCTTCAGTAATCAAGCTTCAATAACAGTGACTGATGCACATGATATTGTTGCATCCAGATTTATGTACAATTATTGAATTGTTAACGTCATTAAGAGATTATAGTGACCAAAGTGACAATGCATTTGCCACTTATAGTACCCAACTTGTTGTCCTTTATTTGACTACCCTCTTCCCCCCACTACCTTCTCCTAAGATATTGGCATTCTGGTCCTCCTGCATCCAAGATGGATGCTGCAGTGGCGTAGGTACAGTGGCCATCTTATATACTGGATGACCAGAAATGGTCTCAACAAAGAAGGCAATGGGAGGCAAGAGAAAGGCACCATGTTGGGTGATCATCTGTGACCTGGATATGCTAAAAATTAACTGGTTGGCTCCTTAATACTGGAAATTCAAGAAGAAGAAAATATACACTGCGATCAATTTGCTGGTTCCCAGGGATTTTAAGTGCGTCAGGTCGTAATGGAGACAGAAGGCTCTCCATTTAAGGATGCATGCCAGGTTTATTTTTCTTAATCTCTGCTCCTTTTTGAAATGACTTGAAAACAAGTTTTTTTAATCTCTCTTCAAGATCCAAATTCTACAGAATCTGCAATTCTCTGCAAGTTAGTTTTGAGTGATGAAAACCCTGGTTATAGTCTTTTTCTTATAGGTCATATGACAGTTGGAATATTTTCTGCTAGAGCTGGTGCTCTTTATTTGCAAATGTGCTTTTCCTTTGCTTCAGTAATCAAGCTTCAATAACAGTGACTGATGCACATGATATTGTTGCATTTTAATGTTAACTGATAGTTCTTCATTAAGTATAATAAAGATTGAAGTGACTTTTTTATTTAGAGTTGATTCTTTGGGGCACAGGCCAAGAAATTAATCTCAGCCACACACTCCATCCTATTATTGGGCAGAGTAACTGGAGCTCCTTTTATTTCATATTTATTCTTTGGCCCTGTGGCATTACTCTATATATGTGTGTCTGCTACTACCATGTGAACTGGTTTAACTGTGTTCTTCCAAAGTGGCTACATTGGCTACATCAATTTTTGAGACTTTCTGAGGCTGTCATTATTTTTGAGAGTCTTGCACTAACACTAATATTAACATCTTGTATTAATTATTTTGTCTGGACTAATTTAGACACTGTGGTTATTGATTTGCCCATCAACATTTAATCCTAGATGAATTGCAGTCACTTGATCAGGATAAATTCAATATATGGATTCACAATTTTTCCAAAATAGTAAAGCTAGAAGATAGATTCCAGTAATGTAATCTTAGAATTAGAAAAAAAGTTAATTTGGGGGGCATTCTTTGCTGGACAAAGTGACTTTTTAGCGATACCATATTTTTTTTCAATTGCCACCTTTTGGGTCCCTTTTTTTTAAACATGCTTTGCTCGTTTATTTTATTTTTTAAACATTCATCATATGGGTTATGGTATGGTTTAATAGCTTGAGTCATTACGGATGTGGTGATAACAACCGTGCACTTTTTTTGTATACAGTGGAACCTTTGTTTAAGAGTAACCTGGTTTGAGAGCGTTTTGCAGGACAAGCAAAGCTTTCTAAAAATTTGTAACTTGGTTTAAGAGCAATGCTTTGCAATAAGAGCAAATCCTCACCGTGCACACTTCTGGTTCTGTCCTTTCACCGCGCTCTGACCCGCTCTGGAGGTAAATTTTTGTACATATGTACTGTATACTGTATACCATTGTACACAGTATACTATTATACAGTACAGTATATACAATATAGCATATCTATCAATTTGCATTTGTGGATACAGTAATGTACTTTCTTATTGATAACCAGTGCAGCAATTGCTTATACTGTATCTCTCGCACACCAATTCTAATAGGTACCAATAGGTACTATTCTATTGTAAGCTAAAGTGCAGTTTAACTTGTTTTGTTTTTTTACTGTACTGCAAAGTATTTTGTATTAGTGTATTGTAATACTTTTATATGAATACGGGACATTATTTTGTATTACTGTAATAAGTTTGTATAAATACAGTAAATATTTTTGGGTTGTGGAACAAATTGTCTGCTTTTCAATTATTTCCTATGGAAAAATTTGCTTTGATATAAGAGTAACTTGGTTTAAGAGCACACTCCCAGAACCAATTATGTTCGTAATCCAAGGTTCCACTGTATATACAAAAAAAAATAAAAAACATTTTTAATGAAAAAAAAAATCATTTTTTTAGATCTTTTTATTTTTACATTTTATTCCCTTCTTGTAAGTAACATTGTCTTACAATTAGAACCATATAGTAATTTTGGCAACCATTATGTAATACTGTCCACATCCTGTAGTGATGTGCCCATCCTGGTCTCCATTTTGTACTAATGTGCCCATCATGGTTCCCATTCTGTAGCAATATGCTCATTCTTGTTCCCATCCTGTAACAATGTGCCCATTCTTGTTCCCATCCTACAGTAATGTGCCCATCCTGGACCTCATCCTGTAATAATGTGCCCATCCTGATCTCCATCCTGCAGTAATGTGTCCATCCCTGTCCCCGTCCTGTAGTAATGTGCCCATCCTGGTCCCCATTCTTTAGCAATGTGCCCATTCTTGTTCCCATCCTACAATAATGTACCCATCCTTGTCCCCATCCTGTAGTAATGTGCCCATCCTTGTTTCCATCCTGTAGCAATGTACCCATCCTTGTCCCCATCCTGTAGTAATGTATCCATCCTTGTCCTCAACCTGCAACAATGCGCCCATCCTTGTTCCCATCCTGTAGTAATGTATCATTGTTCCACCCTCTAGTAATGTGCCCATCCTTGTCCCCATCCTGTAGTAATATGCCCATCCTTGTTTCTATCCTGCAATAATGTGACCATCCTTGTTCCCATCCTGTAGTAATGTGTACATCCTTGTTCTCATCTTGTAGTAATGTGACCATTCTTGTTCCCATCCTCTAGTAATCTGCCCATCCTTGTTCTCATCTTGTAGTAATGCGCCCATCCTTGTTCCCATCCGGTAGTAATGTGTCCATCTTTGTTTCCATCTTGTATTAATGTGCCCATTCTTGTCCCCATCCTATAATAATGTGCCCATTTTTGTTCCCATCCTGTAGTAATGTGCCCATCTTTGTTCCCATCCTGTATTAATGTGTCCATCCTTGTCCCCATCCTGTAGTAATGTGCCCATCTTTTTTCCTATCCTGTAGTAATGTGCCCATCTTTGTTCTCATCCTGTATTAATGTGCCCATGTTGGTCCCCATCCTGTAGTAATGTGCCCATCTTTTTTCCTATCCTGTAGTAATGTGCCCATCTTTGTTCCCATTCTGTATTAATGTGCCCATTCTTGTCCTCATCCTGTAGTAATGTGCCCATCCTAGTGCTCATCTTGTAGTAATGTGCCCATCCTTGTTCTCATCCTGTTATAATATGCCAAATTTTGTTCCCATCCTGTAGTAATGTAACTACATTCTTCAACATGGGACTGCATCCTTCAACCCATTCTGTAGTAATGCGCCCATCCTTGTTCCCATCCTGTAATAATGCGCCGATCCTTGTTCCCATCCTGTAGCAATTTCCCCATCCTTGTTCCCATCGTGTAGAAATGTGCCTATCCTTGCTTCCTTCCTGCAGTAATGTGCCTGATCCTTGTCCCCTTCTTGTAGTAATGTACCCTGTGGAGACATGGGGGTCAGTGGGTGCTCTTGTCCGCTGGCTATTCGCCTTTAGAAAGACTGCATAGACCAAGGCTCATCCTAACTGACTGCCATGAACAACTTACCCATGGGCAGAACACTACTCAGACAACACAGGGTGCAGGAATACAATAATTAGACTTTATTGGATCCCCAACAGTCAAAGGCATATAACACAAAACCATGCAAATCACACAATGTAACAGGCAACAGAGGCTCACCAGGGATTAGAATATTCCTGCCTTCGGAGCTTCTAGAGCCATATACCCCAAACCAGCAGCACCTTGCTTTTGGCAGGCATCCACTGAAAATGGGATAGTGACAAATGAAGGAAGCTTCATGAGCACAGCAAAGTCCATAGCCAGGTAACCAAATCGTCCCCAACCTTGGTTTCTTCCAGCTGAATCTTACGATCCTTGCCAGTGCTCCTGCACAATCTAATCCAGTTTCAGATTCCCTAGCCGGTGATAAAGTGCCTAGGTGGGGTAATGGACTTCCAATCGACATCGAAACCCCAAAATTGCAGCCATGTAGCAAAAGAAAAACCTGGTGACTCCAGCAGTCACTTTTTATATCTCCTGGGCACGCATTCCAGGGAATATGGTCTCACCTGATTGGTGGAATAAGGCTGTGCTTTGATTGGGTGGCATTTCAATCCACATAGGTATTTCTCATCTGAGTTAGGTAGACAGAGAGGCAGGGGGAAGTTACATTAATTTAGCAATCCACATTTTTAGACAATGGGAGGCTCCGATAGTCCTGGGGAAAAGAATGACTCAACAAACACTAGTTAACACACCACATGGATTCATGTCTGACCCATTAAGAACATTAACCTCTTACAGACGTTTTACAGAGCTGTGTCTTTACTAGAGTTGAGCGCGGTTCGTGGTTCGTGGTTCTCCAGTTCGCGGCTCGAGTGATTTTGGGGCATGTTCTAGATCGAACTAGAACTCGAGCTTTTTGCAAAAGCTCGGTAGTTCTAGAAACGTTCGAGAACGGTTCTAGCAGCCAAAAAACAGCTAAATCATAGCTTGGTTTCTGCTGTAATAGTGTAAGTCACTCTGTGAATCAAACTATTATCACATTTCAGTGTATAGTGTGCGTGAACAGCGCCTTCAGATCACTGCTGTTTCTATAATGGCGATCGCCATTTTTTTTTTTTTTTTTTCTTGTCTTCCTTCCCTAAGCGCGCGCGTCTTGTGGGGCGGGCCAGCATGTCAGCCAATCCCAGACACACACACAGCTAAGTGGACTTTGAGCCAGAGAAGCAACGGCATGTGTGATAGGATCTGCATGTCACATGTCCCTGCATTATAAAACCGGACATTTTCTTCACGGACGCCATTATCTGCCTTCTGCGTCTTTGGTGTCAGACATCACTGTCGCAGCTCCGTCTTCCTGAGTCCTATAGCCGATACAGCTGTATGCGCTGCATACACAGCGTTAGACAGCTTAGGGAGAGCACTTTATAGCAGTCCTTTTAAGGGCTCCAACCGGCAGGGTCAGAGAGCCATAGGTGACAGGTCCTGCAAACAGCAACAGCGTCTGTGTAGCCCAGGTCAGGGATTTCCTACCTGCATTTCACCATTAGGAGGGAATAGAAAGGCAGTCTTCCATTCCTCTACCCAGAGCACCACAATCCTGCCACTGTACCCTCTTGTCCTCTGCACACTCCAACTGATAACTAAGCCATTATACTAGCAAACACTCAGTGTACCTAGTGGCATCCTATACGTGGCTATTGGACTTTGCTATAGTCCCACTAGTGCAAAGACATTTGCAGAGCGCGTCTGCCTGCATTGCACACTACAACTCATTCTAACCAAGCCATTATACTAGCAAACACTCAGTGTACCTAGTGGCATCCTATACGTGGCTATTGGACTTTGCTATAGTCCCACTAGTGCAAAGACATTTGCAGAGCGCGTCTGCCTGCGTTGCACACTACAACTCATTCTAACCAAGCCATTATACTAGCAAACACTCAGTGTACCTAGTGGCATCCTATACGTGGCTATTGGACTTTGCTATAGTCCCACTAGTGCAAAGACATTTGCAGAGCGCGTCTGCCTGCGTTGCACACTACAACTCATTCTAACCAAGCCATTATACTAGCAAACACTCAGTGTACCTAGTGGCATCCTATACGTGGCTATTGGACTTTGCTATAGTCCCACTAGTGCAAAGACATTTGCAGAGCGCGTCTGCCTGCGTTGCACACTACAACTCATTCTAACCAAGCCATTATACTAGCAAACACTCAGTGTACCTAGTGGCATCCTATACGTGGCTATTGGACTTTGCTATAGTCCCACTAGTGCAAAGACATTTGCAGAGCGCGTCTGCCTGCGTTGCACACTACAACTCATTCTAACCAAGCCATTATACTAGCAAACACTCAGTGTACCTAGTGGCATCCTATACGTGGCTATTGGACTTTGCTATAGTCCCACTAGTGCAAAGACATTTGCAGAGCGCGTCTGCCTGCGTTGCACACTACAACTCATTCTAACCAAGCCATTATACTAGCAAACACTCAGTGTACCTAGTGGCATCCTATACGTGGCTATTGGACTTTGCTATAGTCCCACTAGTGCAAAGACATTTGCAGAGCGCGTCTGCCTGCGTTGCACACTACAACTCATTCTAACCAAGCCATTATACTAGCAAACACTCAGTGTACCTAGTGGCATCCTATACGTGGCTATTGGACTTTGCTATAGTCCCACTAGTGCAAAGACATTTGCAGAGCGCGTCTGCCTGCGTTGCACACTACAACTCATTCTAACCAAGCCATTATACTAGCAAACACTCAGTGTACCTAGTGGCATCCTATACGTGGCTATTGGACTTTGCTATAGTCCCACTAGTGCAAAGACATTTGCAGAGCGCGTCTGCCTGCGTTGCACACTACAACTCATTCTAACCAAGCCATTATACTAGCAAACACTCAGTGTACCTAGTGGCATCCTATACGTGGCTATTGGACTTTGCTATAGTCCCACTAGTGCAAAGACATTTGCAGAGCGCGTCTGCCTGCGTTGCACACTACAACTCATTCTAACCAAGCCATTATACTAGCAAACACTCAGTGTACCTAGTGGCATCCTATACGTGGCTATTGGACTTTGCTATAGTCCCACTAGTGCAAAGACATTTGCAGAGCGCGTCTGCCTGCGTTGCACACTACAACTCATTCTAACCAAGCCATTATACTAGCAAACACTCAGTGTACCTAGTGGCATCCTATACGTGGCTATTGGACTTTGCTATAGTCCCACTAGTGCAAAGACATTTGCAGAGCGCGTCTGCCTGCGTTGCACACTACAACTCATTCTAACCAAGCCATTATACTAGCAAACACTCAGTGTACCTAGTGGCATCCTATACGTGGCTATTGGACTTTGCTATAGTCCCACTAGTGCAAAGACATTTGCAGAGCGCGTCTGCCTGCGTTGCACACTACAACTCATTCTAACCAAGCCATTATACTAGCAAACACTCAGTGTACCTAGTGGCATCCTATACGTGGCTATTGGACTTTGCTATAGTCCCACTAGTGCAAAGACATTTGCAGAGCGCGTCTGCCTGCGTTGCACACTACAACTCATTCTAACCAAGCCATTATACTAGCAAACACTCAGTGTACCTAGTGGCATCCTATACGTGGCTATTGGACTTTGCTATAGTCCCACTAGTGCAAAGACATTTGCAGAGCGCGTCTGCCTGCGTTGCACACTACAACTCATTCTAACCAAGCCATTATACTAGCAAACACTCAGTGTACCTAGTGGCATCCTATACGTGGCTATTGGACTTTGCTATAGTCCCACTAGTGCAAAGACATTTGCAGAGCGCGTCTGCCTGCGTTGCACACTACAACTCATTCTAACCAAGCCATTATACTAGCAAACACTCAGTGTACCTAGTGGCATCCTATACGTGGCTATTGGACTTTGCTATAGTCCCACTAGTGCAAAGACATTTGCAGAGCGCGTCTGCCTGCGTTGCACACTACAACTCATTCTAACCAAGCCATTATACTAGCAAACACTCAGTGTACCTAGTGGCATCCTATACGTGGCTATTGGACTTTGCTATAGTCCCACTAGTGCAAAGACATTTGCAGAGCGCGTCTGCCTGCGTTGCACACTACAACTCATTCTAACCAAGCCATTATACTAGCAAACACTCAGTGTACCTAGTGGCATCCTATACGTGGCTATTGGACTTTGCTATAGTCCCACTAGTGCAAAGACATTTGCAGAGCGCGTCTGCCTGCGTTGCACACTACAACTCATTCTAACCAAGCCATTATACTAGCAAACACTCAGTGTACCTAGTGGCATCCTATACGTGGCTATTGGACTTTGCTATAGTCCCACTAGTGCAAAGACATTTGCAGAGCGCGTCTGCCTGCGTTGCACACTACAACTCATTCTAACCAAGCCATTATACTAGCAAACACTCAGTGTACCTAGTGGCATCCTATACGTGGCTATTGGACTTTGCTATAGTCCCACTAGTGCAAAGACATTTGCAGCACGTCTGCCTGCGTTGCACACTCCAACTAATTATAACTAAGTTGCATTGTCAGGGATATTTATTCTTTATTATTCTGCTGTTAATAAAGCTAGACCACCACTGCAATCTTCACCACCTCTCAATTTTTACTACCACATTTTCAGTCCACAATCTTGTCGCAATCAACATGAGTGGCAAAATGACAGATGCTGGTGGAAAGGGGAAGAGGCGTGGTGGAAAAGGCAAAAAAGGTTTTGTCCGTGGGGAAGGTGGCAAAGCTCCATTATCATCTGCTGAAGATAGACCATCTACCAGCAAAAGTAAGATGTCTACTACTTACCGTGGACAATCCGATGTGCTCCCTTTGTTACGGACACGAACAACAGGAACAAAGGTAGATGATGGGCAAAAAAGGAAAATGCTTGAATGGATCTCAAGTGGTCCAACAAGTGCCCTCTCTGCCACTTCAAGTACCGCATCCAAAAAACACCAGTCCTCTGAGTTGTCATCCCAATCAAACTTGCTTTCTCCCAGCTCTGAAGTCTCCATCAGCCCTGCACAGTATGGTGGAACTGAGATGGCTGAGTCTGCAGAGCTGTTCAGTCACACTATAGCCTGGGAATCAGAGGTCTGCTCCCAAGCTACAGTGAGTACAGAACAGGAAATGGTCTGCAGTGATGCCCAGAACCTTTGTGACTCAGATTCAGGCCGTGAGGACCAAGTTTCTGAGCATAATGTTGACCCTTTGTCACAAACTGTAACACCTGTGGTTATAGACAATGAGGAACATACTGATGAAGATGAGACGCAGATACCCGATTGGGATGACAACTTAAATATTCCGTCAGGGCAAGAAGAGGCTCGGTCTGAGGGGGAGGGGAGTGCAAACACAACAATTGATGATGACGTTCTAGATCCCACCTACTGTCAACCCCCAGTCAGGCACTCGAGGAGGTCAACAGAGGCGGTGGAGGAGGATGCAACCGACGACGAAGTTACCTTGCGCCTTCCTGGACAGAGTCGGAGCACTGGTAGCACGTCTACAACTGCATCCTCAGCCACCACTCTGCCTATGAGCATTATTCGGGGTGGATCAACAGGTCGCATGGCCTCTAAGCCTTGCCTAGCCTGGTCCTTTTTTCACATCGAAAAAGATCGCCCAACTCATGTGATATGTAACATTTGTCATGATTCTGTTAGTAGAGGTCAAAACCTCAGCAGTTTGACAACTTCTTCCATGAATCGTCACATGACTAAATATCATAAGTCCCGGTGGGAAGCTCACCGTGCTGCAATGCGGCCTAGTGGAGCGAACCATCCACCGCCCGCCCCTTCCACTGCATCCGCGCGCTCTTCATCTTCTAGGACTGTGGGGACAGCTGCCACACCTGTTTTTCCACGCAAAACTTCCACCACTGTAACCGCAACAGGCAGTTTGCTTGTAAGGTCGTCAGTTGGTTTGGAAGGGGAAACAAGTGAGTGTGTACAGCTCTCTCAGACATCGATAGCACCAACGTTGGATGAAGGCAACATCATGTCTCCGCCTGCACTTTCCTCACAAACCTGCATTTTTCAAGGGACACCCTACTCAACACCGTCTACACACAGCAGCCAGATCTCTGTCCCTCAGATGTGGTCAAATAAAAGGCCACTTCCTCCGACCCATGACAAAGCTAAGAGGTTGACTCTATCCCTCTGTAAGCTGTTGGCTACCGAAATGCTGCCTTTCCGCCTAGTGGACACACAGGATTTTAGAGACCTTATGTCTGTCGCTGTGCCCCAGTACCAGATGCCTAGTCGCCACTACTTCTCTAAGAAAGGTGTGCCCGCGCTACACCAGCATGTCGCACACAACATCACCGCTTCCTTGAGAAACTCTGTGTGTGAACGGGTGCATTTCACCACCGATACTTGGACCAGTAAGCATGGACAGGGACGTTACATGTCGCTGACTGGGCACTGGGTAACTATGGTGATAGATGGTGAAGGGTCTGCTGCACAAGTCTTGCCGTCCCCACGACTTGTGTGTCAATCCTCTGTCTGTCCAAGTTCCGCCACTGCTTCTGCATCCTCCACCTCATCTGGGTCCTCCACCTCCGCCCCAAGCCTGCCTGGTCAGGCCACCAGCGTTCTCACTGCGCAGAAGGAATCACGCACCCCTCATTACTATGCTGGCAGCAGAGCGCAACGGCATCAGGCGGTCTTTAGCTTGACATGTCTTGGTAATAAGAGTCACACAGCTGAGGAGTTGTGGTCAGCTTTGCGGTCCGAGTTTAATAAATGGTTGTCTCCACTCAAACTGCAGCCTGGTAAGGCCGTGTGCGACAATGCTGCAAACCTGGGTGCGGCACTTCGCCTGGGCAAGGTGACACACGTACCTTGTATGGCTCACGTGTTGAACCTTGTCGTGCAGCAATTTTTAACACACTATCCCGGCCTAGATGGCCTTCTGAACAGGGCACGAAAACTGTCAGCTCACTTCCGCCGTTCAAGCGCCGCAGCAGAGCGACTTGCATCGCTCCAGAAGTCTTTCGGCCTGCCGGTTCATCGCCTGAAATGCGATGTGGCGACACGCTGGAATTCAACTCTCCACATGTTACAGCGACTGTGGCAGCACCGCAGAGCCCTGGTGCAATACGTCATGACGTATAGCCTGGGCCAACGAGATGCAGAGGTGGGGCAGATCACCCTGATGGAGTGGTCTCAGATCAAGGACCTATGCACCCTTCTGCACAGTTTCGACATGGCGACGAATATGTTTAGCTCTGACAATGCCATTATCAGCATGACGATTCCAGTCATTTACATGCTGGAGCACACGCTAAACACTATTCGGAGTCAGGGGGTGGGACAACATGAAGGGGAGGAACTACAGGAGGATTCATATGCGCAAGGGACAACAACATCACGAAGGTCCAGACGTTCATCATCACCAACGCAGCAGGCATGGGACCATGGGGGACAGGGATCGACAAGGGCGCATAGTAGCAGGCGAAATGTTGAGCAAGGTGCAGGAGAACATGAAGAAATGGAGGACGAACTGTCCATGGACATGGAAGACTCAGCGGATGAGGGAGACCTTGGTCAAATTTCAGTTGAAAGAGGTTGGGGTCAGATGTCAGAGGAAGAAAGAACGGGTAGCACCTCTATGCCACAAACACAGCATGGACTTGGTCCGCATGGCTGCGCAAGACACATGAGTGCCTTTTTGTTGCACTACCTCCAACATGACAGTCGTATTGTCAAAATTAGAAGTGATGATGACTACTGGATTGCCACACTATTAGATCCCCGGTACAAGTCCAAATTTTGTGACATAATTCCAGCCATAGAAAGGGACGCACGTATGCAGGAGTATCAGCAGAAGCTGTTACTAGATCTTAGCTCGGCTTTTCCACCAAACAACCGTGCAGGTGCAGGGAGTGAATCTCCCAGTTGTAACTTGACAAACATGGGACGGTCTCGTCATCTTCAACAGTCTACCCGTACCAGTAGGACCTTTTCTGGTGCCGGTAACAGCAATTTTATGGAATCTTTTCATAATTTTTTTAGACCCTCTTTTGCAAGGCCACCAGAGACAACAAGTCTGACACATAGTCAACGGCTGGAGAGGATGATACAGGAGTATCTCCAAATGAACATCGATGCCATGACTGTGCAACTGGAGCCTTGCTCCTTTTGGGCTTCAAACCTACAAAAATGGCCAGAGCTCGCAACTTACGCCTTGGAGATTTTGTCGTGTCCAGCTGCCAGCGTTGTCTCTGAACGTGTATTCAGTGCTGCTGGGTGTGTGCTGACAGATAAGCGCACGCGTCTGTCCAGTGACAATGTGGACAGACTGACGTTCATCAAAATGAACAAGTCATGGATCCAGAAGGAATTTACTACCCCTGTGTCATCCTGGGGAGAGTAAATGCTTGTGGATTTGGAATGTGCTTGATGCAAATCAAAACATCCTGTTTGCAACTAGGGCCCAAGTGCTGCCACTGATGTGGTGGGTGTCTGTGTGGCCCAATTTTTGGAAAAAAGGGAGACTCCGCTTGGAGTAACCCTTGCTTGCTGTGTTTTTAAAAGAAGCCAAGATGAACAGAGCTGGGATCAGGAAAGACTTTGCTACCTACCCCGGTGTCATCCTGTGGACGGCTAAGAATAGCGTATTTTTGAATGTGCTTGATGCAAATCAAAACATCCTGTTTGCAACTAGGGCCCAAGTGCTGCCACTGATGGGGTGGGTGTCTGTGTGGCCCAATTTTTGGAAAAAAGGGAGACTCCGCTTGGAGTAACCCTTGCTTACATTGTTTTTAAAAGAAGCCAAGATGAACAAGTCATGGGTCAGCAAAGACTTTGCTACCTACCCCGGTGTCATCCTGGGGACGGCTAAGAATAGCGTATTTTTGAATGTGCTTGATGCAAATCAAAACATCCTGTTTGCAACTAGGGCCCAAGTGCTGCCACTGATGGGGTGGGTGTCTGTGTGGCCCAATTTTTGGAAAAAAGGGAGACTCCGCTTGGAGTAACCCTTGCTTGCTGTGTTTTTAAAAGAAGCCAAGATGAACAGAGCTGGGATCAGGAAAGACTTTGCTACCTACCCCGGTGTCATCCTGGGGACGGCTAAGAATAGCGTATTTTTGAATGTGCTTGATGCAAATCAAAACATCCTGTTTGCAACTAGGGCCCAAGTGCTGCCACTGATGGGGTGGGTGTCTGTGTGGCCCAATTTTTGGAAAAAAGGGAGACTCCGCTTGGAGTAACCCTTGCTTGCTGTGTTTTTAAAAGAAGCCAAGATGAACAGAGCTGGGATCAGGAAAGACTTTGCTACCTACCCCGGTGTCATCCTGGGGACGGTTAAGAATAGCGTATTTTTGAATGTGCTTGATGCAAATCTAGCTGTGAAGTGTACAACTGGGGCACAACTGCTGCCACTGAAGGGGTGGGTGTGTGTGGGGCCCAATTTTTGGAAAAAAGGGAGACTCCGCTTGGAGTAACCCTTGCTTGCTGTGTTTTTAAAAGAAGCCAAGATGAACAGAGCTGGGATCAGGAAAGACTTTGCTACCTACCCCGGTGTCATCCTGGGGACGGATAAGAATGGCGTATTTTTGAATGTGCTTGATGCAAATCTAGCTGTGAAGTGTACAACTGGGGCACAACTGCTGCCACTGAATGGGTGGGTGTGTGTGGGGCCCAATTTTTGGAAAAAAGGGGAGACTCCGCTTGGAGTAACCCTTGCTTACATTGTTTTTAAAAGAAGCCAAGATGAACAAGTCATGGGTCAGCAAAGACTTTGCTACCTACCCCAGTGTCATCCTGGGGACGGCTAAGAATAGCGTATTTTTGAATGTGCTTGATGCAAATCAAAACATCCTGTTTGCAACTAGGGCCCAAGTGCTGCCACTGATGGGGTGGGTGTCTGTGTGGCCCAATTTTTGGAAAAAAGGGAGACTCCGCTTGGAGTAACCCTTGCTTACATTGTTTTTAAAAGAAGCCAAGATGAACAAGTCATGGGTCAGCAAAGACTTTGCCACCTACCCCGGTGTCATCCTGGGGACGGCTAAGAATAGCGTATTTTTGAATGTGCTTGATGCAAATCAAAACATCCTGTTTGCAACTAGGGCCCAAGTGCTGCCACTGATGTGGTGGGTGTCTGTGTGGCCCAATTTTTGGAAAAAAGGGAGACTCCGCTTGGAGTAACCCTTGCTTGCTGTGTTTTTAAAAGAAGCCAAGATGAACAGAGCTGGGATCAGGAAAGACTTTGCTACCTACCCCGGTGTCATCCTGTGGACGGCTAAGAATAGCGTATTTTTGAATGTGCTTGATGCAAATCAAAACATCCTGTTTGCAACTAGGGCCCAAGTGCTGCCACTGATGGGGTGGGTGTCTGTGTGGCCCAATTTTTGGAAAAAAGGGAGACTCCGCTTGGAGTAACCCTTGCTTACATTGTTTTTAAAAGAAGCCAAGATGAACAAGTCATGGGTCAGCAAAGACTTTGCTACCTACCCCGGTGTCATCCTGGGGACGGCTAAGAATAGCGTATTTTTGAATGTGCTTGATGCAAATCAAAACATCCTGTTTGCAACTAGGGCCCAAGTGCTGCCACTGATGGGGTGGGTGTCTGTGTGGCCCAATTTTTGGAAAAAAGGGAGACTCCGCTTGGAGTAACCCTTGCTTGCTGTGTTTTTAAAAGAAGCCAAGATGAACAGAGCTGGGATCAGGAAAGACTTTGCTACCTACCCCGGTGTCATCCTGGGGACGGTTAAGAATAGCGTATTTTTGAATGTGCTTGATGCAAATCTAGCTGTGAAGTGTACAACTGGGGCCCAAGTGCTGCCACTGAAGGGGTGGGTGTGTGTGGGGCCCAATTTTTGGAAAAAAGGGAGACTCCGCTTGGAGTAACCCTTGCTTGCTGTGTTTTTAAAAGAAGCCAAGATGAACAGAGCTGGGATCAGGAAAGACTTTGCTACCTACCCCGGTGTCATCCTGGGGACGGATAAGAATGGCGTATTTTTGAATGTGCTTGATGCAAATCTAGCTGTGAAGTGTACAACTGGGGCACAACTGCTGCCACTGAAGGGGTGGGTGTGTGGGGCCCAATTTTTGGAAAAAAGGGAGACTCCGCTTGGAGTCACCTTGCGGTGTTTTACATGACTTTAGAAGGGCGTGCCATGCCTATATCTGTGTGTCCTCCTCTTTTTCCTTGTCCAGCTGTTTTGTTTTCGCATGAGTACATGTCCTTGTCACTTTCCCATGTGTTTGTGTTGTGTTGTGAGTTGTTTGTCACCTTTTGGACACCTTTGAGGGTGTTTTCTAGGTGTTTTACTGTGTTTGTGATTGCCTGCCATTGTTTCCTATGGGCTCGAGTTCGGTTCGTCGAACGTTCGACGAGCCGAACTCGAGCCAGACCCCCCGTTCGGCGAACCGCCTCGAGCCGAACCGGGACCGGTTCGCTCATCTCTAGTCTTTACATGACCTATCCTTGTCCCCATCCTGCAGTAATGTCCCCATCCTGAACCTAGTCTTGTAGCAATGTCCCATCCTGTAATAATGTGCCCATCCTTGTTTTTTTCTTGTAGTAATGTCCCCTTTCCTCTTCTTGTAGCAATGTCCCTATCCTTGTTCTCATCCTGTATAAATGTGCCCATCCTTGCTTCCATCCTGCAGTAATTTGCCCTATCCTTGTTCCCTTCTTGTAGTAATGTGCCCTATCCTTGTCCCCATGCTTTAGTAATCTCCCCATCCTGCAGTAATGCCCCCATCTTTGACCCCTTCTTGTAGCAATGTCCAATCCTGTAGTAATGTGCCCATCCTTGTCCCCTTCTTCTAGTAATGTCCCCTTTCCTAGTTTCTTTCTTGTGGCTATGTCCCATCCTGTAGTAATGTCCCTGATAGTGCTGTTCTTCACATAAACAGTCGTCTGTTCATTCTATGTCCTTTTTTTCTTCTTATTGCGGCCCACAGACACCTGGCACAATTGACGACTGCGACAAGCACAGGTGGCTGCCGCTGTCAGCGTTTTACTTCAGTTGAATGTATTGCCAGCGTGTCGCAGAGACAAACTCTCTGCACAGCTTTACCAATAGAAGCCGACGGACAATCAGAGGCTAGCAGCAGACTGTGTATGATGTCAGCTGCTGGCCTCCAATTGGCTGGCATCTGCTATTGGTAAAGTTGGGCAGAGAGTTTGTCTCTGCATTGTGGTGGCATATTCATTCAACTAAAACAAAGCGCTGATGGCAGTAGCTTCTGTACCAACCATGATTATCAAATGGTCTACAGTCATGGACAAAAGTTTTGAGAATGACACCAAAATTATATTTTCACATGATCTGTTGCCCTCTGGTTTTTAATTGTGTTTGTCTGATGTTTACATCACATACAGAAATATAATTGCAATCATATTATGAGTACCAAAAGGTTATATTGACAGTTAGAATGAGTTAATGCAGCAAGTCAATATTTGCAGTGTTGACCCTTCTTCTTCAGGACCTCTGCAATTCTCCCTGGCATGCTCTCAATCAACTTCTGGACCAAATCCTGACTGATAGTTGTCCATTCTTGCATAAGCAATGCTTGCATTTTGCCAGAATTTGTTGGTTTTTGTTTGTCCACCCGTCTCTTGATGATTGCCCACAAGTTCTCAATGGGATTAAGACCTGGGGAGTTTCCAGGCCATGGACCCAAAATCTCTATGTTTTGTTCCATGAGCCATTTAGTGATCACCTTTGCTTTATGGCAAGGTGCTCCATCATGCTGGAAAAGGCATTGTTGGGCGCCAAACTGCTCTTGGACAGTTCGGAGAAGTTGCTCTTGGAGGACATTCTGGTACCATTCTTTATTCATGGCTGTGTTTTTAGGCATGACTGTGAGTGAGCCGATTCCCTTGGCTGAGAAGCAACCACACACATGAATCATTTCAGGATGCTTAACAGTTGGCATGAGACAAGACTGGTGGTAGCGCTCACCTCTTCTTCTCCTAATAAGCTGTTTTCCAGATGTCCCAAACAATTGAAAAGGGGATTCATCTGAGACAATGACTTTACCCCAGTCCTTAGCAGTTCACTCCCTGTACATTTTGCAGCATATCAGTCGGTCCTTGATGTTTTTTCTGGAGAGAAGTGGCTTCTTTGCTGCCCTCCTTGAAACCAGGCCTTGCTCAAGCAGTCTCCGCCTCACAGTGCGTGCAGAAGCACTCACACCAGCCTGCTGCCATTGCTGAGCTAGCTGCACTGCTGGTAGTCCGATCCCGCAGCTGAAACAGTTTTAAGATACGGTCCTGGCGTTTGCTGGTCCTTTTTGGGCGCCCAGGAGCCTTTTTGGCAACAATGGAAGCTCTCTCATTGAAGTTCTTGATAATGCGATAGATTGTTGACTGAGGTGCAATCTCTGTAGCTGTGATACTCTTCCCTGTTAGGCCATTTTTGTGCAGAGCAATGATGGCTGCGCGTGTTTCTTTAGAGATAACCATGGTTAACTGAAGAGAAACAATGATACCAAGCACCAGCCTCTTTTTAAAGTGTCCAGTGGTGTCATTCTTACTTAATCATGACTGATTGATTGCCAGCCCTGTCCTCATCAACACCCACACCTGTGTTAATGGAACAATCACTAAAACAATGTTAGCTGCTCCTTTTAAGGCAGGAATGCAATGATGTTGAAATGTGTTTTGGGGGTTATAGTTCGTTTTCTTAGCCAATATTGACTTTGCAAGTAATTGCTGTTAAGCTGATCACTCTTTATGACATTCTGGAGTATATGCAAATTGCCATTAGAAAAACTTAAGCAGTAGACTTTGTAAAAATTAATATTTATAGCATTCTCAAAACTTTTGGCCATGACTGTATGTGCCTGTGCGCCACAAGTAGATGTCTCAGGGGCCAAATGCAGCCTGCGGGCCGCGTGATTGCGACCCCTGAATTAAAGTGCTATGTTCAAATCATGTAGACTGTAATCCCTTCGTGGGCAGGGTCCTATCTCCTTCTGTATTAGTCTGTGCTTTCCATTGTACTTGTTTTTATTATGTATACCCCTTTCACATGTAAAGCACCATAGAGTAAACTATAATAATAATAATAATAATAAAAAAAAAAAAAAAAATGGAATTCAGTTCTTAGCAGGACCACTGAGATTTACAATATTTCATATAATTTGAATAACGATGCTATATTTCCAGATTATTCCAAAACATACCAGCAGAAATGTGCACATTTTAAAGAGGTGGAAAAAAGGCCTGCTCAGGCTATGGTTTTGTATCCATTTATGTATAAAACCAGGCTGTGGGTTATCTACCAGGATTAATTCTATTTTATGGCTCCACTTAAAGGGTCACAACATGGCTGGATTCGAAGCGCCTACGGTGAACCTCAGTATGTCTACATCAACAGATCCTTGCCAGCAATTTTTTATATAACAGAAAACCACTTGGAAAAGCTAACGCCTATCTGATTAAGAAGAAATAGGTTTGACAGAATCTTAATTCTTGCTACTTCAATTATTTCATGGAGTTAGTATATTATTAACTCATAAAGATTGATTTTTAGAATTGGTGGGTCCTCTGTTTTTCCTAATGTGGCTTCTCATAGGTCAGCATTATTCAAATTTTTCCAACAGTTGGAACAGAAGGTGAAGAGAGCATCCACAGTAGCAAAAAGTATCTTCTTCTTTATTAATACACTAGCTATACTACCCAGCTTCGCCCGGATTAATAACTGCTGTTAACAAAATAGAATGTATTAATACAAATTTATTCTGCACACAAAAACCACAAAACAAATAGATAGAAATGTAATTATTAAAAGGCAAAAACTAAGCTAGCTAAATAGAAGCATTTCACAACATATATTTCAACACCACAGATATTCCACACAGATTTAACTAAATTGGCCAAGTAATGTGCTCCGTATGTCTCTTTCCAGGTCTGTTTTTTTCCAGGTCTGTCTCTTTCCCCATCTGTCTCTTTCCCTGTCTGTCTCTTTCCCTGTCTGTCTCTTTCCCTGTCTGCCTATCTCTGTCTGTCTCTTTCTTTGTCTGTCTCTATCTCTCTGTTTCTTTCCCCATCTGTCTCTTTCTAGGTCTGTCTCTTTCCCCGTCTGTCTCTTTCCCTGTCTGTCTCTTTCCCTGTCTGCCTGTCTCTGTCTGTCTCTTTCCTTGTCTGTCTCTATTTCTCTGTCTCTTTCCCCATCTGTCTCTATCAAGGTCTGTGTCTTTCCCCATCTATCTTTGTCTGTCTCTCTGGCTGTCTCCTCCTTCCCTGTCTGCCTGTCTCTGTCCCTGTCTGCATGTCTATCTGTCTCTTTCCCCATCTGTCTCTTTCCCCATCTGTCTCTTTCCCCATCTGTCTCTTTCCAGGTCTATCTCTTTCCAGGTCTGTCTCTTTCCAGGTCTGTCTCTTTCCAGGTCTGTATCTGTCTGTCTCTTTCCAGGTCTGTCTCTTTCCAGGTATGTCTCTTTCCAGGTCTGTTTCTGTCTGTCTCTTTCCCCGTCTGTCTCTGTCTGTCTCTTTCCCTGTCTGTCTCTGTCTGTCTCTTTCCCTGTCTCTATCTCTCTCTCTCTCTCTTTCCCTGTCTGTCTCTCTGTCTGGCTCTCTGTCTGTATCTCTGTCTGTCTCTGTCTGTCTCTCTGTCTGTCTCTCTCTATCCGTCTCCTCACCGACATCTTATTACCTCACATATAAGCTTCTTATACTATGAATGTCTTTTGTTCCTATAGCAACCAATCACAGCTCCTACTAATAACCTGTAGTTCCAGGCTCCATTTACTTTAATGGAGGCATGTTTTTTGGAGAGTAACTGTAAAGCGCAGGGTTAAATTTTCCTGTCAATACATAGTCTACGACGTTCCCTGGGTCACATTAGGTGTCTGTGCAAAATTTCGTGATTGTAAATGCGACGGTGCGGATACACTTTTCGTTTCACTTTTTCCCCATAATGTAGATATGGGCAAAATTGATAAAATTGGTATATTGGAACGTGCGGGGTTAAAATTTCGCCTCACAACATAGCCTATGACGCTCTCGGGGTCCAGACGTGTGAGTGTGCAAAATTTTGTGGCTGTAGCTGGGACGGTGCAGATGCCAATCCCGGATATACACACACACACACACACACACACACACACACACACACACACACACACACATTCAGCTTTATATATTAATACATAGCATAATACAGAAACATTTTGCCCTTACAAGATAAATTGGTCTTTATCAAGCCATAGAAAACATAATACACAATATGTATATTACCTCTCACCAATTAAAAACCTAACATGATCAGCCAATTGAAATAGCAGTAACAAAAACACAAATTTGAAAGATTCAAAATATAAATATAGAGTCATGAATATAAATATACAACATTGAAATGCACAGCTATATGAGCTATATGACTACAAAACAATACAAAGAATGGGAAAACAGGTGGCTCACAGAAGGCGAGGACTCTTTTGAAGAACTAGATGTATTACACATATGTGTAGTGGTATTACAGATCCCAATGACAGCTCCAACATACAGTAAAAGGCACAATAAATATATAAAAATAGCAAAAATAAAATTATTCAATCACCATGAAAAGCTTAACACCTTAACGACCCATGACGTGCTGTGTACCTAATGGGTTATCTCCCTGTCTTTGATGCGGGCTCTCATGCTGAGCCAACATCTTTCACTGCACATATCGGCTGATTTAATCAGCCAATGTATACCTCTAACAGCCGTACGTAGAGCGGCGCTTCGCCTGTTGTTGTTAACCTGTTAAATGCTACTGTCAATCTCTAAAAGGGGCATTTAACGCACGTTCTTCTGAGTCCTCATTAGCATGCCCTTGATGCGATTGCAGAACACCGATGACTTATCATGACAGCCAGGATTTTTTCCCAGCTTACCTTTACATAGTTACATAGGTTGAAAAAGGACCTAGGTCCATCTACTTTAACCTTCCATCAAATAAACATTTTTGTAATTATATAATTTATAATAACCGACAATGTTATGTGTACTGAGGAGATCATCCAGTCATTATTTTAACTCTTCCACCCCCCTAACGAACGATTTTCCGTTTTTTGTTTACGTTTTTCCTTCCCTTTTTCCAAGAGCCATAACTTTTTTATTTTTATAGCCATACTAGCTGTAGTACCCGGGCGTTGCACGGGATAGTAACTGTCTCTCTCCCAGTCTCTGTCTGTGCGTCGCTGTCTGTCTGTCTCTCTGTCTGTCTCTTTCCTTGTCTGTCTGTGTCTATGTCTCTGTCTGTCTGTTTCTATCTCTCTGTCTGTCTTTTTATCAGTCTATCTGTTTCTATTTCTGTGTCTGTCTGTCTCTCTATCTTTCTGTCTGTCTGTCTCTGTGTTTGTCTCTATGTCTGTCTCTCTTTTTCCCGTCTGTCTCTTATCCCGTTTGTCTCTTTCCAGGTCTGTCTCTTTCCAGGTCTGTCTCTTTCCAGGTCTGTCTCTTTCCAGGTCTGTCTCTTTCCAGGTCTGTCTCTTTCCCCGCCTGTCTCTTTCCCCGTCTGTCTCTTTCCCCGTCTGTCTCTTTCCCCGTCTGTCTCTTTCCCCGTCTGTCTCTTTTCCCATCTGCCTGTCTCTGTCTGTCTCTTTCTTTGTCTCTCTTTCTAAGTCTCTGTTTTTTTCCCTATCTGTCTCTTTCCCAGGTCTGTCTCTTTCCCAGGTCTGTCTTTTTCCCCGTCTGTCTCCTCGTCTCTTTTCCTGTCTCTTTCACTGTCTGTCTTTGTCCTTCTCTTTGTCTGTGTCTTTTCCTGTGTCTCTTTCCCTGTCTGCCTGTCTCTGTCTGTCTCTTTCCTTGTCTGTCTCTATTTCTCTGTCTCTTTCCTCGTCTGTCTCTATCAAGGTCTGTTTCTTACCCCATCTGTCTTTGTCTCTTTGTCTGTCTCTTTCCCTGTCTGCCTGTCTCTGTCCCTGTCTGCCTGTCTCTGTCCCTGTCTGCCTGTCTCTGTCTGTCTCTTTCCCTATCTGTCTCTTTCCCCGTCTGTCTCTTTCCCTGTTTGTCTCTGTCTGTCACTCTGTCTGTCTCTATCTCTCTGTCTCTTTTCCTGTCTGTCTCTGTCTCTCTCTCTCTCTCTGTCTGTCTCTCTCTGTCTCTCTCTCTATCCGTCTCCCAACCGACATCATATTACCTACCACATAAGCTTCTTATACTAACAATCTCCTTTGTTCCTTTAGCAACCAATCACAGCTCGTATTAATAACCTGTAGTTCCAGGCTCCATTCACTTTAATGGAGGAAGCTTTTTGGAGAGTAACTGTAAAGCGCGGGGTTAAATTTTCCTGTTAAAACAGTCTACGATGTTCCCTAAGTCACATGAGGCATCTGTGCAAAATTTTGTGATTGTAAATGCGACGGTGCGGATTCCTTTAGCTCACATACATACACACATACATACACACACACACACACACACTCAGCTTTATATATTAGATGAGGGCTTGCTTTTTGTGGGGCAAGTTGTACTTTTGAGAGACACCATTCATTCTGCCCCATAATATACTGAAAAACGGGGGAAAAATTCCAAGTGCAGTGAAATTGCAAAGAAAAAATTGTTTTTTTTTTTATTACCATGTTCAGTATTTGGTAAAACTGACATCGCATTATGGTTCCCCAGGTCAGTACAAGTTTGTTGATATTGAACATGTATAGTTTTACTTTTATCTAAGTGGCGAAAAAAAAATCAGAAGTTTGTCAAAAACGCAATTGTGCTTTTGTCTCCATTATCCAAGACCCGAAGCGTTGAAGGCTGTGTGATGGCTTCTTTTGCATCTTGAGTTGGCATTTTTAATTTTCAATTTTTGAGTAGGTGTGATGTTTTGATCTCCTTTTATTGCATTTTAATGCAATGTTGCGGTGACCAAACACATAATTTTGGCATTTAAAATTATTTTCTTACTACACCCTTTACCGAAAAGATTAATTTACTTTAGATTTTAATAGACCTCGTATTTCTGAAAGTGGCAATACCAAATATGTGTGTTTTTTATTATTCTTTTACTCAATGGTGCAAAAAGGGGTTGATTTGAACTTTCAATTTTTTTTAATTTTTTCATGTTTTTATTTATTTATTTTACTAGTCCCTTTAAGGAACTTTATGACTGCACAGTCTGATTGCTTCAGCATCACTCTGATCAGGACAAAAGCTATGTTCCTGTGAGTGCCAGCACTCTGCCGGCATTCACAGGAAGTGAATCATGACAGTGACAGGGGTCATTATCCGACCCTGCCCTCTCATGCCAACCCATTGGCGCCCCATAATCACATCATGGAGCCACCAATGGCAGCGAGGAACAGATGCCCGCAAAATCACAATAGATCACGTTGTTAGAGTTTGATCTAAGGAGTTAACAGGAGCAGGTGGTTAGACGATCCACCCGCGCCGATTAGCCACACAAGTCTGCTGGTCATCCTGAGGGAGGTGACCTATATATGTATATATGCATTCTAGGTCATGAAGAGTTAAAAGCATTAATAGTGTCTGCCATTACTATGTCTTGTGGTAGGTAATTCCGCAGTCTGACTGCTCTAACTGTAAAGAGCCCTTTCCTATTTAGCTGCCGGAATTACTTTTCTTTCAACCACAGTGAGTTCCCCCTGGTCCTTCATATTGCCTTTGGAAGGAATAATTCTTTTGTATTGACCACACATGTATATATACGTATGAATGAGGTCTCCTCTGAGTAGAGATTTGCAAACCTCCCGCAGTTCGGTTTGTTGAACGGAATTGAACACGTGGTACGTTTGCAAACCTTTTTCTAACCTGACTTTGAACCTTTATCGAAACTTTCCGAACCCCACTGGATGCAATAGGAGGCCAAACGTAAGGCACAAAAAACACCTTTGGGGGGGTCAAAAAGCTTCCAAAAAAACAAAAATATGTTTTACGGTGCAGCCCCTCTGTTTTGGCCTAGCCATTAGCTTCCTAGGCTATTGACAGAAGAAATATGGAGGTAGATAAGAGACAGGTGTAGGGCTGGTGCTCCCATACTGCTACCAGACAAGAGACTACTTTCAGACCTATCTAGCAGTCTCAACATTCAAAATCCTTTCTGGCAGGCAGCAGTACAGTAGAATCAATTCCCCCTCTCCCCATAGGGCATTAAAAGAGCTGGGAGGTAAGGTCCATGCAACACACAGGCTGTGGGCTGGCATTTTAATTTGAAAAATGAAGTCAGGTATAGGCCTGTTGCTCCCAGAAGCCTGGCACTACCCACAAGACATAAGTTTGAGTCGCATTTTGGAGTCTCGACATTCAAATTCCTTTCAGAGAGACAGCCATATAGTAACATCAAATGCCCTCCTCCCCATAGGACATTAAAAGATCTGGGAGGTATGGTCCATGCAACACACACAGGCTGTGGGTTGTTAACAGCCACGGGCACAGCTCTGCTCCACAAATGGATATAACAGGCAGATGATGACTGAATATCATTGAACCCATATCAAAGTCAGGGAGCCACTACATGGCGTAAATGTACATTGCCTGTCATGAGGGGTTAAATACAAAACTGGCACAAGAAGATTAAAGCAATAACCTCTGAATAAAAAATATATTTCTTTTATTTTCAGGGGTAATTGGATTTCATATCTCTAACATGATGAACTTTCACAGAAACTCTGCCTTTCCAAAACTAATTGTTGATTCTACTAACCTACCTACACCTGATTACTTCATATTGTGTGTGGCACTATCATAACTCCCAGGCAGCATACACAATGTGTTAGAGTTATTTTTTATTTGGATCTTTCCTCTTCACTTCAAAAATGTTTCGAGAATAGTTTTCTTACCTATGTAAATGCAAAAACTCTTACTGACGCTCAGATTCATTCTCGTCTGGACTACTGCAACGCACTACTAATTGGTGTTCCTCTCACTAAACTCTGCTATAACCAATCGATCCTGAATGCACCAGCCAGGTTTATCTTTCCATCCAGCCGCTACGCAGATGCCTCCACCTTGTACCAGCCCATTACACTGAATGCCCATATACTTCAGAATACAATATAAACTTTTCATAGTCACCCACAAAGCTTCTCACAGTGCTGCACACACCTACATCTCATCCCTCATCTCTATCTACCACCTTTCTCTCTTCTGCTAAGGATCTAAGACTAAGGTATATGCGCACGCTGCAGTTTATTCTGCAACCAAAACTACAACCAAAACTGCACCTTGCCTGGAAATGTAAAAAAAAAAAAAAAAAACTTGTAATGATGGTGCGTTTTTGTCATGTTTTTGACACAATTTTACCGCAATTTTGTTAATGCGTTTTTTTAAAGGAGAAACAAAATATTATAGGATAGGATAATTGATAGGTAGAATAGATGATTGATAGAAAAAATAGATAGCAAGAACATATAGTACATATACTATATATAAGTTAGAATAGATAAAAAGAAAGAACATATAGAATAGATAGAAAGAAATAACAGAATAGCTTGATAAAGAGAGAGCTAGCTTGGCCAGCTGTTTTTTTAATGTTTCGTAGGGTAAAAATATGACGCGGGGTCCCCCCCATTTTTTATATCCAGCACAGGAACAGCAGCAGCTGCAGACTGCAACACTCAGCTATCTGCTGTACCTTGGCTGGTTATGAAAAATAGAGGGGATCCCACGCTTTTTAAAAAAAAATGATTTTATTTATTTTTATTTTTGTTAAATGACGTGGGGTCCTCCCAATTTTTCTAAAACCAGCCAAGGTACAGCAGACAACTGGATGCTGATATTATTAGAGTGGGAAGGGCCATCATTATTTGGCCCTTTCCAGCCTAACAATAGCAGCCCACAGCCGCCCCAGAAGTTGTCCATCCATAAGATGCACAGATTCTGGCACTGGACTCAGCTGTTCCCGTTGCCCTGGTACGGTGGCAATTGGGGTAATAAAGAGTTAATGGCAGCCCACAGTTTCCACTAAGTCCTAGATTAGTGATAGCAGTCGTCTATGAGACCCCACCCCCCATCACTACTCTGTAAGTGAAATTAAATAAACACAACCCCCCCAAAAAAAAAACCTTTATTTGGAATAAAATACAAAAAGCACCCACTTTCACCACTTTATTAACCCCCCCAAAAAAAACCTGCAGGTCGAAAGTAATCCACACGGAGGTCCCACGGCGATTCAGCTCTGCTACATCCTTGTCCTGTCACAGCGAGCGTCAGAGCATAACTGCCTGCTGTGAGTGCAGACAAAGCCGTGCAATCAAAATAAACATGGGGAAGCCCTGACGTCACAGCTGCGGGCCCCGCAGTACGGTGTTTATCGCAGCAGTGATGACATGGCTTCACCGCTGTGAAGTTCAGCCTATGACTGACGTGAGCTGCGTCATCAGCAGTGACGTCATTCAGGTGAATCCTCCACCTGAGGCTTACTTCAGTCACGGCCTGATTTGTGGTCACAGGTGGAGGACTAATACTATGAACGCAAATCACCAGAGTGACGTTACCGCTGATCGTGTGGCTCACTTCAGTCACTCGAGTGATTTACTATCACAGTGGGGGGCTCACTTCAGTTGCTGCGTGAAGCTCATAGTGGACGGTCATGTTCTATAGCGTTCGCTTTGTCCCGCTTTGTCCCACTGTGGCACCTCGTGTGGATTACATTGGAGCTGCAGGGGTGTTATTGGGGTTAATAAAGTGATGCTTTATTGTCTTTTATTTCAAATAAAGGATTTTTGGGTGTTTGTGTTTTTTTACTTTCACTTACAGATTAATGATGGGGGTGTCTCATAGAGCTATGGGCTGCCGTTATCTTCCTATTACCCCAATTGCCACCACACCATGGCAATTGGGAAGAGCTGGGTAAAGTGCTGAGACTGTTACATCTAGTAACTATAGGCCTCCCCAGACTGAGATTACCAACCCCCAGCTGTGGGGCTGTATCTTGGCTGGGTATTAAAATTGGGGGAACCACATGCCGTTTTTTTTATTATTTTTTATTTTATTGTACAATATAGACCCACCCAACGCGTCTGTGATTGGTTGCAGTCAGACGGCTGTCACTCAGTGTGGGGGCGGGTCTGACTTCATCCAATCACAGACGCCGGTGATTGGAAGAAGCAGTGAATATGTATGAGCCTAATGAGTGGCCCGAGAAGAAGAATGAGAGGCCGCTGGAGTTAGTGTGACATCTGCGCCATGCTGGTGATCGGTGGGTATGAAGTACTGTCCAGTAAGCCTGACATCAGTAGTATTCAAAGTTTTTGAGGGCATTTAAGGGATGACATACAAAAATATATTGCAGAGAATAATATAATAACTGACAGACAGCATGGATTCATGAAAGATAAGTCGTGTCTAACCAAAATGTTGGGGTTCTATGAGAAGGTAAGTGCAAATCTAGATATTGGTAATACAGCTGATGTGATTTATTTGAACTGTGCAAAAACATTTGATACTGTACCACAGAATAGCCTTAAGCCTGCTTTACACGTTGCAATTTCGCATACAATATCGTATGCGATTTGCAACGCCCCCATCGTATGTGTGGCACATTCAATTTGCTGAACGTGCCGCACAAACGATTAACCCCCATCACACGTACTTACCTTCCATACGACCATGATGTGGGCGGCGAACGTCCACTTCCTGGAGTTTTTATTACCATGTTCAGTATTTGGTAAAACTGACATCGCGTTATGATTCCCCAGGTCAGTACAAGTTTGTTGATATTGAACATGTATAGTTTTACTTTTATCTAAGTGGCGAAAAAAAAATCAGAAGTTTGTCAAAAACGCAATTGCGCTTTTGTCTCCATTATCCAAGACCCGAAGCGTTGAAGGCTGTGTGATGGCTTCTTTTGCATCTTGAGTTGGCATTTTTAATTTTCAATTTTTGAGTAGGTGTGATGTTTTGATCTCCTTTTATTGCATTTTAATGCAATGTTGCGGTGACCAAACACATAATATTGGCATTTAAAATTATTTTCTTAATACACCCTTTACCGAAAAGATGAATTTACTTTATATTTTAATAGACCGCGTATTTCTGAACGTGGCAATACCAAATATGTGTGTTTTTTTATTATTCTTTTACTCAATGGTGCAAAAAGGGGGGTGATTTGAACTTTCAAGTTTTTTTAATTTTTTCATATTTTTATTTATTTATTTATTTCCCTTTAAGGAACTTTATGACTGCACAGTCTGATTGCTTCAGCATCCCTCTGATCAGGAGAAAAGCTGTATTCCTGTGAGTGCCAGCGCTCTGCCGGCATTCACAGGAAGTGAATCCTGACAGTGACAGGGGTCATCATCCGACCCTGCCCTGTCATGGCAACCCATTGGCTCCCCATAATCACATCATGGAGCCACCAATGGCAGCGAGGAACAGAAGCCTGCCAAATCACAATAGATCACATTGTTAGAGTTTGATCTAAGGAGTTAACAGGAGCAGGTGGTTAGCCGATCCACCCGCGCCGATTAGCCACACATGTCTGCTGGTCATTCTGAGGGAGGTGACCTAGAATGTATATATACATTCTAGGTCATGAAGGGTTAAAAGCAGTAATAGTGTCTGCCATTACTATGTCTTGTGGTAGGTAATTCCGCAGTCTGACTGCTCTAACTGTAAAGAGCTCTTTCCTATTTAGCTGTTGGAATTACTTTTCTTTCAATGACAGTGAGTTCCCCCTGGTCCTTCGTATTGTCTTTGGAAGGAATAATTCCTTTGTATTGACCACACATGTATATATACGTATGAATGAGGTGCCCTCTGAGTAGAGATTTGCGAACCTCCCGCAGTTCGGTTTGTTGAACAGAATTGAACACGTGGTACATTCACGAACCTTTTTCTAACCTGACTTTGAACCTTTATCTAGCCTTTCCTAACCCCACTGGATGCAATAGGAGGCCAAACGTAAGGCACAAAAATCACCTTGGGGGGGTCAAAAAGCTTCCAAAACAGCAAAAATATGTTTTACAGTGCAGCCCTTCTGTTTTGGCATACCCATTAGCTTCCTAGGCTATTGACAGAATAAATATGGAGGTAGATAAGAGACAGGTGTAGGGCTGGTGCTCCCATACTGCTACCAGTACAGACAAGAGACTACTTTCAGACCTCTCTAGCAGTCTCAACACTCAAAATCCTTTCTGGCAGGCAGCAGTACAGTAGAATCAATTCCCCCTCTCCCCATAGGGCATTAAAAGAGCTGGGAGGTAAGGTCCATGCAACACACAGCCTGTGGGCTGGCATTTTAATTTGAAAAATAAAGACAGGTGTAGGCCTGTTCCTCCCAGAAGCCTGGCACTACCCACAAGACATAAGTTTGAGACACATTTTGGAGTCTCAACATTCAAATTCCTTTCAGGGAGACAGCCGTACAGTAACATCAAATGCCCTCCTCCCCATAGGATATTAATAGAGCTGGGAGGTACGGTCCATGCAACACACACAGGCTGTGGGTTGTTAACAGCCACGGGCACAGCTTTGCTCCACAAATGGATATAAGAGGCAGATGATGACTGAATATCATTGAACCCATATCAAAGTCAGGGAGCTACATGGCGTAAATGTACATTACCTGTCATGAGGGGTTAAATACAAAACTGGCACAAGAAGGTTAAAGCAATAACCTCTAAATAAAAAATTATTTATTTTATTTTCAGGGGTAATTGGATTTTATATTTCTAACATGAACTTTCACAGAAACTCTGCCTTTCCAAAACTAATTGTTGATTCTACTAACCTACCTACACCTGATTACTTCATATTGTGTGTGGCACTATCATAACTCCCAGGCAGCATACACAATGTGTTAGAGTTATTTTTTATTTGGATCTTTCCTCTTCACTTCAAAAATGTTTCGAGAATAGTTTTCTTACCTATGTAAATGCAAAAACTCTTACTGACGCTCAGATTCATTCTCGTCTGGACTACTGCAACGCACTACTAATTGGTGTTCCTCTCACTAAACTCTGCTATAACCAATCAATCCTGAATGCACCAGCCAGGTTTATCTTTCCATCCAGCCGCTACGCAGATGCCTCCACCTTGTACCAGCCCATTACACTGAATGCCCATATACTTCAGAATACAATATAAACTTTTCATAGTCACCCACAAAGCTTCTCACAGTGCTGCACACACCTACATCTCATCCCTCATCTCTATCTACCACCTTTCTCTCTTCTGCTACGGATCTAAGACTAAAGTATATGCGCACGCTGCAGTTTATTCTGCAACCAAAACTACAACCAAAAGTGCACCTTGTCACAGAGAGCCTGGAAATGTAAAAAAAACCCCAAACTTGTAATGATGGTGCGTTTTTGTCATGTTTTTGCCGCGATTTTACCGCAATTTTGTTAATGCGTTTTTTAAAGGAGAAAAAAAATATTACAGGATAGGATAATTGATAGGTAGAATAGATGATAGATAGAAAAAATAGATAGAAAGAACATATAGGACATATTGTACATATAGAATAGATAGAAAGAAATAACAGAACAGCTTGATAAAGAGAGAGCTAGCTTGGCCAGCTGTTTTTTTAATGATTTGTGGGGTAAAAAAATGATGCCGGGTCCCAACACATTTTTATATCCAGCACAGGAACAGCAGCATCTGCAGACTGCAACACTCAGCTATCTGCTGTACCTTGGCTGGTTATGAAAAATAGAGGGGATCTCACGCTTTTTTTTAAAAAAAAGATTTTATTTATTTATTTTTTTAAATGACGTGGGGTCCTCCCCATTTTTCTAAAACCAGCTAAGGTACAGCAGACAACTGGGTGCTGATATTATTAAGGTGGGAAGGGCCATCTTTATTTTGCACTTTCCAGCCTAACAATAGCAGCCCACAGCTGCCCCAGAAGTTGTCCATCCATAAGATGTTCAGATTCTGGCACTGGACTCAGCTGTTCCCGTTGTCCTGGTGCGGTGGCAATTGGGGTAATAAGGAGTTAATGGCAGCCCAACGTTTCCACTAAGTCCTAGATTAGTGATACCAGTCGTCTATGAGACCCCACTCCCCATCACTACTCGATAAGTGAAAGTAAATAAACACAACCCCCCCAATAATCCTTTATTTGGAATAAAATACAAAAAGAACCCACTTTCACCACTTTATTAACCCCCCAATCAACCCTGAAGGTCAAAAGCAATCCACATGAGGTCCCACGGCAATTCAGATCTGCTACATCTTTGTCCTGTCACAGCGAGCGTCAGAGCATAACTGCCAGCTGTGAGTGCAGGCAAAGTAGCGCAATCAAAATAAACATGGGGAAGCCCTGACGTCACAGCTGCGGGCCCTGCAGTACGGTGTGTATCGCAGCAGTGATGACACGGGTTCACCACTGTGAAGTTCAGGCCATGACTGAAGTGAGCCACGCCATCAGCGGTGACATCATACTATGAATGCAAATCACCCGAGGGACATTACCGCTGATTGTGTGGCTCACTTCAGTCACTCAAGTGATTTGCTGTCACAAGTGGGGGGCTCACTTTAGTTGCTGCGTGGAGCTAACAGTGGACGGTCATGTTCTATAGCGCTCGCTTTGTCCCGCTTTGTCCCACTGTGGCACCTTGTGTCTATTACATCGGACCTACAGGGGTGTTATTGGGGTTAATAAAGTGGTGCTTTTTTGTTTTTTATTTCAAATAAAGGATTTTTGGGTGTTTATGTTTATTTACTTTCACTTACAGATTATTGATGGGGGGGGTGTCTCATAGAGCTATGGGCTGCCGTTATCTTCTTTTTACCCCAATTGCCAACACACCATGGCAATTGGGAAGAGCTGGGTAAAGTGCTGAGACTGTTACATCTAGTAACTATAGGCCTCCCCAGTCTGAGATTACCAACCCCCAGCTGTGGGGCTGTATCTTGGCTGGGCATTAAAATTGGGGGAACCACATGCCGGGGTTTTTGTTATTTATTTATTTTATTGTACGATATAGACCCACCCACCGCGTCTGTGATTGGTTGCAGTCAGACAGCTGTCACTCAGTGTGGGGGCGGGTCTGACTTTAACCAATCACAGATGCCGGTGATTGGGAGAAGCAGTGAATATGTATGAGCCTAATGAGCGGCCCGAGAAGAAGAACGAGAGGCCGCTGGAGTTAGTGTGAGAGCTGTGCCGTGCTGGTGATCGGTGAGTATGAAGTGCTTGGAGAGAGTAAATTAAATATTGACAAATCCCCCGGGCCAAATGGCATTCATCCATGGATATTGAGAGATTGAGCTCAGTAATTGACAGACTGCTGTATCTCATCTTCTTAGGTGGGCTTTGCACATTACGACATCGCAAGCGGATGCTGCGATGTTGAGTGCAATATTCCCAGCCCCCGTCGCAGGTACGATATCTTGTGATAGCTGGCGTAGCGAACATTATTGCTACGCCAGCTTCACATGCACTCACCTGCCCTGCGACTGTCGCTCTGGCCGGCGACCCGCCTCCTTCCTAAGGGGGCGGGTCGTGCGGCGTCATAGCGACGTCACACGGCAGGCCGCCAATAGCGGCGGAGGGGCGGAGATGAGCAGGATGTAAACATCCCGCCCACCTCCTTCCTTCTCATTGCAGCCGGGAGGCAGGTAGGAGATGTTCCTCGCTCCTGTGGCTTTATACACAGCGATGTGTGCTGCTGCAGGAACGAGGAACTACATCGTACCTGTCTCTGCACCGGCATTATGGAAATGTCGGAGAATACACCGATGATACGATAATGACGCTTTTGCGCTCGTTCATCGTATCAAAAAGGTTTTACACACTACGACATCGCAAGTGACGCCGGATGTGCGTCACTTTCAATTTGACCCCAACGACATCGCACCTGCGATGTCGTAGTGTGCAAAGCCGCCCTTAGACTCTCTTGTAACAGGGTATTTAAGAAATATAAGAGGGTGGATCCAGGCAACTACTGTCCAGTAAGCCTGACATCAGTAGTATGCAAAGTTTTTGAGGGCATTTAAGGGATGACATGCAAAAATATATTGCAGAAAATAATATAATAACTGACAGACAGCATGGATTCATTTAAGATAAGTCGTGTCTAACCAACATGTTGGGGTTCTATGAGGAGGTAAGTGCAAACCTGGATATTGGTAATGCAGCTGATGTGATTTATTTGAACTGTGCAAAAACATTTGATACTGTACCACATAATAGCCTTATACTGAAGCTCCAGAAGCAGGGACTAGGGGAAACTATAAGCAGATGGGTAAGGAATTGGCTAAAAGATAGGAAACAAAGAGTAGTCATAAATGGTATGTTCTCTAAATGGGCTATAGTAAGCAGTGGGGTACCGCAGGGATCTGTGCTAGGACCAATTCTTTTTAATATCCTCACTAATGACTAGTGATGAGCGAATTTGCAGATATTTGGGATAGGGAGGACTAACCGGACTTTAAAAAAAAAAGTATTATCCGGACTGCAACTGATCCCGGATATCTGGCCGGACGGCGGTCCCCATATAAGCCAGCAACATTGAATTTAAAACAATCTGCTCATCTCTGCTCCTTATATTTTTCATATTAGATAATGTATGCAATCATTAGTGATACTTGTATTCTGTATATAACTATTATTTGTATCTTACATTGATTTTATAGTTTTAATGTTGTCCTTGAATGACTTTTGGTGCTGCGGAGAATTGCTTTTTCTAATTTAGATTATTCATTTTCAACAATCTAGTGATGTAGCTAAAGGCCCCTGGGCCGCAGAATACAACATAAGTCTAGCCCCCCTAATATATCCCCCTTTCTCAGTTTGAAAATATCTATATTAGAACACAGATTGGCAGTCTGAGTCTCATGAGCACAATTACACACAGTACACATATAGTGAGATAGAACAATGAGATAAATAGGCATTACGAGATTATTTGATACGCTGTACAGAAGATGCATGCTCAAACACAGAAACAATTCGATACAATTACAGTACACAACCCCATATAAAAAAAAAATCACATACCACATACATAGTGATAAATGCAAATTCTACATAGTTTACAAACATGCTATTAATACATACAGTAGTTACATGGTTAGTACGTGTGAAACAAAACACATGTCCATGAAGTTCAACCAAGGGATGAGAACGGATAAGGGAATGAAGTATTGGTACATCACTAATGTATAATCCAGTTTACCCTAAAGAGCAAGTAATTCCCCCCGGATCCTGAGTGTCAATTGACTGGATCAGCATTCAGAACAAGAATTTAATAAATTTATACTGTAAGCATTTATATTTTTACTTAAAGAAAAGAAGGGCAGTGAGCCCCATAGGGGTGAGCAGGCCCATGACGATCGGGAGGGTGCAGGGTAGTAAGGAGTTAAAAGGTTTTGGTTGGGGATGAGGGAGATAGATGGGGGCATGGGATTGGTGGTTGGTACTGGAGGGGGGATTGGTGGAGAGCAAGGAAGGGGTGGGGGCGTAGTTTGAGGTATAAAGAGAATGTAAAGTGTGTTACCTCCCCTTTCGTCGCTGGAACTTTGTGCCCACCCGCCCGCCCTTATTATATATAAAAAAAAAAAAAAAAAAAAAAAAAAGAACTAAAGAACTACAAAGGGGGTGATGGCTTTTTTAAAAAAAAAAAAAAAAAAAGAAAAATGTTTGTTTTGTTGTCACAGCGGGGGGATAGGTCCGTCTGAGAGGTTGGGAGTACCGACAGTCGGTTGGTTGGTACGAAGTCGCTCAAGGGGAGTGGCTTCGGAGTGGATGGGAACTTGCAGGCGGAGGTCCTGCAGGTTCTGGGTGGGGGTAATTAACGATGGAACGTTATTACCCCTCACCTTGGGCCGGTTGGTCACGGCCGAGGTGGTCCTCTGGGCCGGTTTGGAGGTTACGGCCGGGGGGTTAAGAATGATGGTTGTTTCCCTCTCGGATGGATCTATCGGTGGTTTTGGTTATAAGGGTATATATGTATAAAGGTTATGTTTAACAATGGGTGGCATGTTGAGCCACGAGTTTGGTATACATATATACGGTTAAATAAAAGCTGTGGCCATTCCTTGCAATAAAGTCGTAGTTATCGTCTTTATTTAAGTAAATAGGGTATGGGGGGTAGAACCTGTTAACCTGCTTATCCCTTATAGATGCGTCAAGTCTAAAAATGCATACTATATATCTGTTTTATATCCAACATGCCTAGTGACAAAAACGAGCATTTTGCTGTCATTTTCAAAGGAATTACATTGGACGCATCACAGGTGGTAACGAGAGGCAAAGTGGCCAAAACTCTTAGGGGCACTTTGCACACTACGATATCGCAAGCCGATGCTGCGATGCCGAGCGCGAAAGTCCCTGCCCCCGTCGCAGCTGCGATATCATGGTGATAGCTGCCGTAGCGAACATTATCGCTACGGCAGCTTCACATGCACTCACCTGCCCTGCGACGTTGCTCTGGCCGGCGACCCGCCTCCTTATTAAGGGGGCGGGTCGTGCGGCATCATAGTGACGTCACACGGCACGCGGCGAATAGAAGCGGAGGGGCAGAGATGAGCGGGACGTAAACATCTCGCCCCCTCCTTCCTTCCGCATAGCCGGCGTGAGCCGCAGGACGCAGGTAGGAGATGTTCCTCGCTCCTGCGGCTTCACACACAGTGATGTGTGCTGCCGCAGGAACGAGGAACAACATCGTAACATCGGTATTTCCCAATTCATGGAAATGCCGGACCCTACACCGATGATGCAATAACGACGCTTTTGAGCTTGTTCATCATATCAAAAAGTATTTACTCACTATGATATCGACTGCGACGCCGGATGTGCATCACTTTCTATTTGACCCCACCGACATCGCAGCTGCGATGTCGTAGTGTGCAAAGTGCCCCTTAGGATGGAGAGAAACAGCGGAGCAATGTAAAACTTCTGCTGTGCTTCTGTGAATGTACAGTCCTATCGATCTTCTAATTTTAACTAAATTATCTGTATAAAAACAGTAAGGCAAAAAACAAAGTTGAATTTCGTGGTGGATTGGCAAAAGTAAGTAAGCACTGGACATCAGATTTTTCATTATTTTACTACCCAGATAATAAAACAATTTCCCACTTTACTACCCTATATCGCCATGAATTTTGCTACAATCCACTTTTACTATCCAAAATCACCAAGAATATTATAATTTAACCCCTTAATGACCACGGGCAGTAATATTACGTCTCTGAAGTCATAGTGTTAATCCCCACCTGCTGCTGCGGGCTGCAAGCAGGGATCTGCGCACATGTTAGCTGATTTGTACAGCTGACATATGTGCCTCGCAGGTAGGAATGGAATCGCTATCCACCCATACCTGTTAACCCCTTAAATGGCTCTGTCAAGATGTGACAGCGCCATTTTAACGGCGATTGCGGTATCCACATACTCACAGGCCGCCACCAGAAGTCACGTAACATGATCACATGGATCCGATGGTTGTGATGGTAGCACAGGGTCATGTGATGACTCCTGTAGGTCACATAACTTAGGTCCTGTAACCAGCAGCCGAGTACTGCAGGTTACAAGAGATGATCATTTCTCCCTATCTCAGCTGTGCTGCTCTCATTGGGAGAAATAAATGAGTGATCAGACTGCTGATCCTTATAGCCCCCTAAAAGTTTTGAAACATTAACAAAAAAAACCCTTAAAAGTTCAAATCACCCCCCTTTCGCCCCATTGAAAATTAAAGGGTTAAAAAAATTAAAATATACACACATTTGGTATCGCTGTGTTCAGAAATGCCCAATCTATCAAAATATAAAATCAATTATTCAGATTGGTACACGTCGTAGAGGCAAAAAAATTCCAAACGCCAAAATTATGTTTTTTGGTTGCTGCAAATTTTATGCAAAATGTAATAACAGGCGATCAAAATGTAGCATCTGGGCAAAAATAATACCATTAAAAATGTCAGCCCGAGATGCAAAAATTAAGCCTTCACTCAGCCATAAATCCTGAATAATGAGAACGCTATGGGTTGCAGAAAATGGTGCAAAACGTACACCACTTTTTTCGGACAAACTTCTGATTTTTTTTAACCCCTTAGATAAAAGTAAAAATATTCATGTTTAGTATCTACAGACTTGTACTGACCTCAGGCATCACACCAACACATCAGTTTTGCCATATAGTGAACACAGTGAATAAAATATCTCAAAAACAATAGTGCAATTGCACATTTTTTTTGCAATTGTTGCTATTTTCCAGTACACTAAATGGTAAAACTCATGGTCTCATTTAAAATTACAGCTCGTTCCACAAAAAACGAGCCCTCACATGACCAGATTGATTAAAAAATAAATAAAAGTTACGGCTCTCGGAAGAAGGAAGGCGGAAAAAAATGGAAAGCGCAAAATCAGCCTGTCGTGAAGGGGTTAAGGAGTTGGGATGACAATTTGCAGTTACTCTGTGTCTGCAGATGGTTGAATCTTCACTCTGTGCATGTGAGTATTCAAAAGTCAGACTGTGACTTATTTAGGGAAATTTTGCCTAGATTTAGGTATACTATTCTAAATACCTACTATATGGCCTGTATTAGACAGTTGGCATCTTATTTGTACATTACATTATATTATATTGATAATTTGCAATACTAATAATTATTATAATAATATGAAAATAATAAAGGGATTATCTGGCAGAACTCACTTTTGCAACAGAAGTTAAACAGCACCATTGAGCTGCCAGCTACATTTTCCTAGAAGGAAGCATTTATGATTGGCGACAGGTACATAATCCACTGGAATTTGTGCAGGATTGGTAGGTATTACGCACCTGTCGCCAATTGTGGACATTTCTATGCAGGAACCTGAAGATAATACACTTTAATACAAGTAATGTATTTACTACATGTAAAGTAGTCAATGTACAGCTTGTATAACAGTGTAAATTTAGTGTGTCCTCTAAATGACTCAACACACAGCCATTAATGTCTAAACCACTGGCAACAAAAGTGAGTACACCCCTAAGTTAAAACAGCCAAATTGTGCCCAAAGTGTCAATATTTTGTGTGATCACCATTATCAAGCACTGCCTTAACTCTCTTGGACATGGAGTTCACTAGAGCTTAACAGGAGCCACTGGATCCTGTTCCATCCTCCATAACGACATCAGGGAGCTGGTGAGACCTTGCGCTCCTCCATCTTCCAGTTGAGGATGCCCCTCAGATGCTTAATAGAGTTTAATTCGGGAGACATGCTTTGCCAGTCCAGCACCTTTCGGCCTTTTTCACATATCAGTATATTTGCACCAGTGTTTGATCAGCATTTGGATGCGAAGACCAGGACTGGAACTTACAGAAAAAAAACTATCATTGAAAGCCTGACACTTGTTTCTGTGTTTTGGAGATACCAAACTCCAGGTTTTGGTTTCCAAATACTGATGAAACACTGGTGCAAAAATAGTGATGTATGAAAGGCCTTACTCTCGGTTTCTTTAGCAAGGCAGTTGTCATCTAGGAGGTGTGTTTGGGGCCGTTATCATGTTGGAATATTGCCCTGCGGCCCAGTTTTTGAAGGGTGAGGATTATGCTTTGCTTCAGCATGTCACACAGTTCCCTCAATGAACTGTAGCTCCACCTAGCCAGCAGCACTCATGCAGCCTCAAACCATGACACTTCCACCTCCATGCTTGACTGTATGCATGACACACTTATCTTTATACTCCTCACCTGGTTGCTGCCACATACGCTTGACACAATCTAAACCAAATAAGTTTATCTTGGTCTCATTTGACCACAAGACATGGTTACAGTATTCCATGTCCCTAGTCTGCTTTTCTTTAGCAAACTGTTTGCAGGGTTTCTTTTGCATAATCTTTAGAAAATGTTTCCTTCTGGGATGACAGCCATGCAGATTAATTTGATGCAGTGTATGGTCTGAGCACTGACAGGCTGACCCCACACCCATGTAACGCTGGCAGCACTCATATGCCTATTTTGAAAAGACAACCTCTGGATATGACGCTGAGCATGTGCACTCAACGTTTTTGATCAACCATGGTGAGGCCTGTTCTGAGTGGATCCTGTCTTTTTAAACTGCTGTATGGTCTTGGCCACCATCCTGTATCTCAGTTTCAGTGTGGTAGCAATCTTCTTATAGCTTAGGCCATCCTTATGTAGAGCAACAAATCTTTTTTTTCAGATTCTCAGTGAATTTTTTTGTCATGAGGTGACCAGAATGAGAGAATGTGTGAAATAGAACAATAAATATAACACACCTGGTCCCCATTCACACCCGAGACCTTGTAACACTAATGAGTGACATAACATTGGGGAGGAAAAATGGCTAATTGGGCACAATTTGGCCATTTTCTCTTAGGAGTGCCCTCATTTTTATTGCCAGCGGTTTAGACATTAAATGGCTTTGAGTTGGGATATTTAGAGGGCACACCAAATTTACACTGCTATACAAGCTGTACACTAACTACTTTACATTTTGTCAGTGTTATATCTTCACTGTTGTCATATGAAAAGATATAATAACATTTTTAGAAAAATATGAGAGGTGTACTCATTTTTGCGAGATACTGTATAAATAAAATAGAAGACATGGGGTCCGATTATAATCCTGCCTCTCATGGCATTTTGATTTCTATATAAGAACTCTGTCAAAGTAAAAAAAAAATATAAATAAAATAATGGATACAGTGTATCAGAACATCCAAATATTATTGAACATATAGCATAATACATTCATTGTTTGCTGTTCTTCCTTTGGCAGCAATAATAAGTATCTAATCATTATTCATTTTGTAATATTGTTATCTGTGATGAACTCATTTTAGTCTGAGAGCAAATCTATTCTTAAATCAATAGGAATTCCATTGCACCATAGAGCGCCTAAGAATTAACAGCCATTATTTGAAAGTGGCACTGTATTTTTAACGCAGTCTGTTTCTAATATGCTTGGAGGAGAAGAGTCCTGGGCTAATGATTTTTAGTGGACATGATTTTCATACAAACAAAAATATGTAAGATCAGCATAATAAAAGAAACAGTATAACATGCTGCAACTACTCCTGAGACGTTGAGAGGTAATTTTATCTATACACATTGTATTTGTTAGCTATTACCCCACTTTATGAGAAATACTGTAAGAAACAGTAAAGCTGCAGGGACAGCTGTAATGTAAATGTAAATATATATATATATATATATATATATATGCAGTGGGGAAGAAAGTATTTAGTCAGCCACCAATTGTGCAAGTTCTTCCACTTAAAAAGATAAGAGAGGCCGGTAATTGACATCATAAGTAGACCACAACTATGAGAGACAAAATGAGAAAGCAAATTCAGAAAATCACCTTGTCTGATTTGGCAAGATTTTTTTTTGCAAATTACGGTGGAAAATAAGTATTTAGTCATCAAAAATATGCAGGACTTCTGGGTCTCACAGACCTGTAACTTCTTTTTTAAGAGGCTCCTCTGTCCTTCACTCATTACCTGTAGTAATGGCACCTCTTTGAACTTGTTGTCGGTATAAAAGACGCCTGTCCATAACAGTCACACTCCAAACTCCACTATGGTAAAGACCAAAGAGCTGTCGAACGACACCAGATACAAAATTGTAGCCCTGCACCAAGCTGGGTAGACTAAATCTGCAATAGGCAAGCAGCTTCGTGTGATATAATCAACTGTGGGAGCAATAACAAGAAAATGGAAGACATACCAGACCACTGGTAATCTCCCTCGATCTGGGGCTCCAAACAAGATCTCACCCCATTGGGTCAAAATGATCACAAGAACGGTAAGCAAAAATCCCAGAACCACATGTAGTGAATGACCTGCATAGAGCTGGGACCACCATAACAAAGGTTACCATCAGTAACACACTACGCTGCCAGGGACTCAGATCCTGCAGTGCCAGACATGTTCCCCTGCTTAAGGCCTCTTTCTCACGTCCGTGAAAATCATGCACGTTTTTCACGGACGTGTCAAACGTGCATATTGCCCTCTGTGAGCCATGTTTATGGCACACATGTGTTCTTCGTGTGTTATCCGTGATAACACACGGAGAACAGGAACTTTCTGCTCACCTGTCCCTGGCATTGCTGTCCGTGATGCTGATCTTCGGTCTCCGGTCCTGCCGACTCCCCGCTGCTGCTGCTTCCGGCCGCAGTGAAGTGAATATGCAATGAGCGTAATGAGCGGCGGTTGGAAGCAAGTGACAGCAACGGCAGAGACTGTAGGGCTGGAGAAGGTGAGTAAAGATTTGTTATTTTTTTCTCAAAAACACGTGGGTTTTCTCCGGTGCGTGTCACACGGAACACCTCCGTGTGGTCCGTTTGCGGGTCGTGTGGCACCCGTGATGTCGGAGAAAAACGGACATGTCTACATGTGGAGCACACGGGCACACATATGCTCCACACGTACACACGGTCCATGGCAGAATACGCACGTGAGCGCAGACCCATTGATTTTAATGGGTCTACATGTGCCGTGTCTCCGGTACGTGAGGAAACGGGCCAAACACGTACCAGATACACGGATGTGTGAAAGAAGCCTAAGCCAGTACATGTCCAGGCCTGTCTGAAGCTTGCTAGAGAGCATTTGGATTATCCAGAAGAGTATTGGGAGAATGTCATATGGTCTGATGAAACCAAAGTAGAACTGTTTGGTAGAAACACAACTCGTCGTGTTTGGAGGAAAGAGAATGCTGAGTTGCAACCAAAAAACACCATACCTACTGTGAAGCATTGGGGTGGAAACATCATGCTTTGGGGCTGTTTGTCTACAAAAGGACTAGGACAATTGATCCGTGTAAATGAAAGAATGAATGGGGCCGTATATTATGAGATTTTGAGTGCAAACCTCCTTCCATCAGCAAGGGCATTGAAGATAAACCATGGCTGAGTATTTCAGTATGATAATGATCCCAAGCACACCACGAGGGCAATGAAGGAGTGGCTTCATATGAAGGTCCTGAAGTGGCCTAGACAGTCTCCAGATCTCAAACCCATAGAAAACCTTTGGAGGGAGTTAAAAGTTCGTGTTGCCCAGCGACAGGCCCAAACCATCACTGCTCTTGAAGAGATCTGCATGGATCTGGAATGGGCCAACATACCACCAATAGTGTGTGCTAACCTCATGAAGACTTACAGAAAACATTTGACCTCTATCATTGCCAACAAAGGATATATAACAAAATATTGAGATGAACTTTTGTTATTGACCAAATACTTATTTTCCACCATAATTTAAAAAAAAAAAAAAACAACAACTTGCCAAATTAGACAAGGTGATTTTCTGGATTTGTTTTCTCCTTTGGTCTCTCATAGTTGTAGTCTACCTATGATGTCAATTACAGACCTCTATCACCCTTTTAAGTGGGAGAGCTTGCATAATTGGTGGCTGACTAAATACTTTTTTTCACCACTGTATATACAGTAGCACTATTCAAAGGTTTTCAGGAGGTTTGTAAAAAATTCAAACTAGAACTTTGAAAGGTTTATAGTATATTTTTATACTCAATTACACTCAATAGCATAAGAACTTGGCTGCAAAAAAATGGCAGCAGGTGCTCTGGATTAGAGATGAGCGAACTTGTTCAGTTCATGTTTGCCAATTTCAGATTTGGTATGAGCCTTGGCCTATTCATTCGGGCTCAGCTTACTGAACACTTTGCTCAAAAGTTGGCCAAGTTCGTTAAGTCTTTGTTTGCAGAAAACGCGCTCCTGGCCACATCACAGCCATGTCAAGTATTTTATTACTGTAAAAAAAAAGAAGCAAAAGGGATAAAACACGTCATACTTAACGAACCTCCCTGCGAATGTAACTGCTCCCGTGGCTGTACTTCTGAAGCCACTGATTATCCCTCATCCATATTCACTGCTTTCCCAGCCCACCGGCGTCTCTGATTGGCTGCAGCCAGACCTCGCCCCCAGACAGCGTCGGTGATTGCTTGGAATCATTGACCCTGTCTGCGTGTCTATCGTGGTATAAAATAAATAAATTGATGTAGGGTCCTCCCATTTATTGATACCAGCACAGATAAAGCCGACGGCTACAGGCTGAAGCCCCCAGCTATGCACTTATCTTAGGTGTGTATCAAAATTGGAGGAACCGCATGTGTCTATTTTTTAAATTATTTAAATAAATAATTTATAAAAGCATGCAGTCCCCCCAAATTTTGATACCCAGCCATGATAAAGCCTGACAGCTGGGGCTGATATTCTCAGGCTGGGGATACCTATGCTTATTTGGCCATTCAGCCTAAAAATAGCACCCTGCAGCAACCCAATAGTCGCCTCCATGAGATATGACAGTCCCGGAACTTTACCCGGCTATTCCGATTGCTTTGGTGTGTTAGCAATTTGGGTAATAAAGGGTTAATAACAGCTCACAGCTGCCACTAAGCCATAAATAAGTAATGGGAGGTGTCTTTGAGACCCCCCCATTACAAATCTGTTAGTGAAAAGAAATTAACACAAACATCGAAAAAATCCTTTAATTATAATAAAAGACAAAAAAACACCCTCTTTCACCAATTTATTAACCCCAAACACCCAAGTCAGACATAATCCACTCGAGGTCCCACGATGATTTCAGCTCTGCTACATACATACTGAAGGCACAGCGAGCGAACATAGAACGTGACAGCAGTCTGTATCTTCAGGCAGGGTTTGAGCTGAAGCAATCAGCTGGAGGTTCCCACAGTCCTTCACCTGTGACCGCAGGTAACCTGACCTCAGAGGAACCTGAATGAACTCTTAGGCAGGCTTTGCACGTTCCGACATCGCAAGCCGATGCTGTGATGTCGCACGCGATAGTCCCCGCCCCCGTCGCAGGTACGATATCGTGTGATAGCTGGCGTAGCGAAAATTATCGCTACGCCAGCTTCACATGCACTCACCTGCCCTGCGACTGTCGCTCTGGCCGGCGACCCGCCTCCTTCCTAAAGGGGCGGGTCGTGCGGCGTCATAGCGACGTCACACGGCAGGCGGCCAATAGCGGCGGAGGGGCGGAGATGAGCAGGATGTAAACATCCCGCCCACCTCCGTCCTTCCGCATAGCCGCCGGCGGCAGGTAAGGAGATGTTCCTTGCTCCTGCGGCTTCATACACAGCGGTGTGTGCTGCCGCGGGAACGAGGAACAACATTGTACCTTTTGCGGCACCGGCATTATGGAAATGTCGGTGAATGCAACGATGATACGATAACGACGTTTTTGCACTCGTTCATCGTATCATCTAGCATTTACACAGTACGATGTCGAAAGTGACGTCGGATGTGCGTCACTTTCGATTTGACCCCACCGACATCGCACGTGCGATGTCGCAACGTGCAAAGCCGCCCTTACTGAGTTCACAGACCGGCATCTCATGGCAGAAAACTTCATTATTTTGCCAAGAGATGCAGATTTGGTGCTAAACTTTTTATGGAATCCAGCTCACCCACGTCTGACCTCACCGCACCTCAGACTCGGTTCCGGCCCTGCCCCAGCCGCAGCAATGAGAAATGAAGGAAAGCGATCCAGCTGAGTGACCAGGTGATTTATTCAGTGCAATACAGACTATGCCATGTCTGTATTGCACTGAATAAATCACCTGGTCACTCAGCTGGATCGCTTTCCTTCATTTCTCGCTAAACGTTTTACACCACATTCATGCACCCAATTTACACCTCCTTGCAAAAAAACGCATCACTACCACATATCCCATATGTGGTGGAAAATTATTTTTTAGGCTCACATCGTGGCTCAGAAGGGAAGAAGCGTTATTTGAATTTTGGAGCGCTATTTTGGCTAGAATACATTCAGATCACCATGTTGCATTGAAACAACCCCTGACAGCAAATCAGCAGAAACCCCCTACAAGTGACTATTTTGTAAACTAGAAAAAAAAGGTTAAAAGAAACTCTGCCAAGAGACTGTGCACACCAATATAGAAAATGTATATATAAAGCCTTTATTATATCCAAACAACAAAGTGCAAGACATTTAAAAACACTTAACATTGTGTATAACAAACAGCCGTTCCATGAAATATCCAATAAATAATTGAATATATATACTATTAATAAGTAAATAAAATACACATGGTCCAATATAAATCCATAGTTGGTGGCAGCATCCCAGAGTAAGGGTTGTACAATGAGGAAAATAAGCCACAACAATCAGAGTAGAAAAATCAACCTGTAAATTTTCATTTCCAAAACTAACGCCTGCATCAAATAAGATCTGCTCGTTAGTCTACATCTAAAAAGGAGTGATCACACCTTGGAGAGCTGTTGCACCAAGTGCACTGACATGAATCATGGCTCCAATACGAGAGATGTCAATTGAAACAAAGGAGAGGATTATAAAACTCTTAAAAGAGGGTAAGTCATCACGCAATGTTGCAAAAGATGTTGGTTGTTCACAGTCAGCTGTGTCTAAAATCTGGACCAAATGCAAACAACATGAGAAGGTTGTTAAAGGCAAACATACTGATAGACCAAGGAAGACATCAAAGCGTCAAGACAGGAAACTTAAAGCAATATGTCTCCAAAACAGGAAATTCACAACAAAACAAATGAGGAATGAATGGGAGGAAACTGGAGTCAATGTCTGTGACCGAACTGTAAGAAACCGCCTAAAGGAAATAGGATTTACATACAGAAAAGCTAAACAAAAGCCATCATTAACACCTAAACAGAAAAAAACAAGGTTACAATGGGCTAAGGAAAAACAATTATGGACTGTGGATGACTGGATGAAAGTCATATTCGGTGATGAATCACGAATCTGCATTGGGCAAGGTGATGATGCTGCAACTTTTGTTTGGTGTCGTTCCAATGAGATTTATAAAGAGGACTGCCTGAAGGGAACATGTAAATTTCCACAGTCATTGATGATATGGGGCTGCATGTCAGGTAAAAGCACTGGGGAGATGGCTGTCATTACATCTTCAATAAATGCCCAAGTTTAAATTAAAATTTTGGACACTTTTCTTATCCCATCAATTCAAAGGATGTTTGGGGATAATGAAATCATTTATCAAGATGATAATGTATCCTGTCATAGATCAAAAACTGTGAAAACACTCCTTCAAAGAAGACACATAAGGTCAATGTCATGGCCTGCAAATAGTCTGGATCTCAATCCAATTGAAAATCTTTAAAGGAAGTTGAAGAAAATGGTCCATGACAAGGCTCCAACCTGCAAAGCTGATCTGGCAACAGCAATCAGAGAAAGTTGGAGCCAGATTGATGAAGAGTACTGTTTGTCACTCATTAAGTCCATGCCTCAGTGACTGCAAGCGGTTATAAAAGCCAGAGATGGTGCAACAAAATACTAGTGCTGTATTGGAGAGTTTTTTTTGTTTGTTTGTTTTTCATGACTCCATATTTTTTTCCTCAGAATTGAGTGATTCCATAATTTTTCCCCGTTTGGTTTTGAAAAGTAACCGTTACTGGCTAGCACATTGTTTTCATGATTTTTTTTTAGTGTTTCTTAAAGCCAGAAAGTTGTCATTTGAAATGACTAGTTTTGTGCCATGCCTGTAATCTGCTTTTTTTTTTTTTAAACAAAAGTAAACAACTGAATGAACATCCTCAGAGCCAGTTGAGTCCATAATTGTTGCCAGGGGTTGTACATTTCTAATTGGAGGTATTTGCTAATATTATTATTATTACACCTACTACATATTGGGATAGGATATTGGAGATGGAAATACCCCTTTAAGTCAAATATCATGAAGGTGTTAAGAGTTAGGCCTTATTCATATGTTAGTGATGTTTTCAAGGGGCTATTTATCATCAGTGGGCTGGTCCATTTTTCATATGGTTTTGGTCCGTGTGCTCATTTTTAAAATCCATGTCATCCATTTTTCTCAGAAGGGGGAGCCAGCACTGCTTGAAAAATGGCATACGAAAAATTCAAAGTGTAAATTCACAAAAATTCCAACTGTACTACAATGCAAAATGAGATTTTTAGCTAAAAATTGTCAACCTTTTGAGCCACCCCTGCCACGTCATGGCAAATCTCAATGGGGGGTCCTACTCTATATTTAATATTTCCATTGTGCCATGCAGCCTCAAAAATTCATTAAAAGTAGAACCATATTAAAGCAACACATTTACCTGTAACATTTCAGAAACCGCTTCCATGTTTGCAAGGAGAGGCAACCATGAATAATGGTAGCCCCGGTCCCAGCATGTGTAACAAACGTCACACACACTAGGACAATGTCAGAACTAACCCTCACAGTGCCAGACCTGGGTCCATGAATGAAGGCAGAACAGGCCCAAGAAAATGGTGCTTAATTTCAAAGCCTGTGGAGAAGGGGGAGGTGGTGAAGTGTGAACAACTACCAATATATAATTTTGGTAGAAACAAAAGGAATCTGCAAACCAGACCAGGCGTGCACGGCATGGTGGGGATCAGCCACCAAACCAATATACATCAGAAGAGGGGGGAGCCAGCACTGCTTGAAAAATGGCATGCAAAAAATTAAAAGTGTAAATTTACAAATAATTCCAGCTGTACTACAATGCAAAAACACTTCACCACCTCCCCCTTCTCCACAGGCTTTGTAATTCGGCACCATTTACTTGGGCCTGTTCAGCCTTTATTTATGGACCCTGGTCTGGCACTGTGAGGGTTAGTTCTGACATTGTTCTGGTGTGTGTGAGGTTTGTTACACATTCTGGGACCTGGGCTACCATTATCCGTGGTTGCCTCTCCTTGCAAACATGGAAGCAGTTTCTGAAATGTTACAGGTAAATGTGTTGCTTTAATATGGTTCTACTTTTAATGAATTTTTGAGGCCGCATGTCACAATGGAAATATTAAATATAGAGTAGGACCCCCCTATTGAGATTTACCATGACGTGGCAGTGGTGGCTCAAAAGGTTGATCAATTTTTTGCTAAAAATCTCATTTTGCATTGTAGTACAGATGGAATTATTTGTGAATTTACACTTTTAATTTTTTGCATGTCATTTTTCAAGCAGTGCTGGCTACCCCCCGCTGCTGATCCATTTTTTTCGCATGCAAAAAATAAACAATGAAGGTTTCCAAGCTATTCCTGGCAATGAGTCACTTAAAAATGGCCCACACATGGATACCATCACTGAGTTGTCCATTCTTTTTCACTGAACAATTCACTTTAATAGACAATTTCTGTCTAAAAAATGGATGTCTACATCTTTTTATATGAACCATAGTTTAGAAAAAATAATGACATGTGAGTTGCCTAATTGCCTTATAGAATGTAATGTATGAGTGTGATATAGTTGAAAACCACTGATGGCAGAAAGACAACAATTAATGGATAGAGTTGAGCGCGGTTCGCGGTTCATGGTTCTCCACTTCGCGGTTCGAGTGATTTTGGGAGCTGTTCTAGACCGAACTAGAACTCGAGCTTTTTGCTAAAGCTCGATAGTTCTAGTTAGGTTCGAGAATGGTTCTAGCAGCAAAAAGCCAAGCTAATTACTAGCTGGCTTTCCGCTGTAATAGTGTAAGTCACTCTGTGACTCACACTATTATGAAATTTCAGCGTATAGTGTACGGGAACAGCGCATTCAGATCACTGCTGCTGGGATAATGGCGATCGCCATTTTTTTTTTTTTCCTTGTCTTCCTTCCCTAAGCGCGCGCGTGTAGTGGGGCGGGCCAGCATGTCAGCCAATCCCAGACACACACACAGCTAAGTGGACTTTTAGCCAGAGAAGCAACGGCATGTGTGATAGGATGTCCATGTCACATGTCCCTGCATTATAAAAACGAGTATCTGCCCGTCCGGACGCCAATATCTCTTCTGCGTCTGGGTGTCAGTCACCGCTGGCGTAGCTCCTGTCTCTGATACTGCTGTGTACGCTCTACACACAGCGCTATACAGAATAGGGATAGAAGTTTCTATAATCCCCTTGTAAGGGCTAATAACAGCAGGCTCAGAGCCATAGGAGACAGTCAGGTCCGTGGAAACAGATTTTAACAGCTACAGATAACAGCGTCTGTGTAGCTAATGTCAGGGACTTCCTCGCTGCATTTCCCCATTAGGAGGGATAGAAAGTGAGGCTTCCTTTCCTGTACACTGACCCACAAGCCTGCCACTGTACCCTCCTGCCCTTTGCACACTCAAGCTCATTGTTACTAAGCCATTATACTAGCAAACACTGAGTAAACTTAGTGGCATCCTAAAAGTGGCTGTTGGACTTCCATTATTGTCCCACTAGTGCAAATCTATTTGCAGCACCTCTGCATTGCACATTCAAACTCATTGTTACTAAGCCATTATTCTAGCAAACACTGAGTAAACTTAGTGGCATCCTAAAAGTGGCTGTTGGACTTCCATTAGTGTCCCACTAGTGCAAATCTATTTGCAGGACCTCTGCATTGCACATTCAAACTCATTGTTACTAAGCCATTATACTAGCAAACTATGCTGACAGTTTAAGGGCCGTAGTTGCATTGTCAGGGATAGTTATTGTTGTTTATTCTGCTGTTAATAAAGATAGACCACCGCTGCAATCTACACCACCTCTCAATTTTTACTACCACATTTTAAGTGCACAATCTTGTCGCAATCAAAATGAGTGGCAAAATGACAGATGCTGGTGGAAAGGGGAAGAGGCGTGTTGGAAAAGGAAAAAAGGGTTTGTCCGTGGGGAAGGTGGCAAAGCTCTATTAACATCTGCTAAAGATAGACCATCTTCTAGCAAAAGTAAGATGTCTACTACTTACCGTGGACAATCCGATGTGCTCCCTTTTTTACGGACACGAACAACTGGAACAAAGGTAGATGATGGCCAAAAAAAGAAAATGCTTGAATGGATCTCAAGTTGTCCAACAAGTGCCCTCTCCGCCACCTCAACTACCGCAAAAAACACCAGTCCTCTGAGTTGTCATCCCAATCACACTTGCTTTCTCCCAGCTCTGAAGTCTCCATCCGCCCTGCACAGTATGGTGGAACTGAGATGGCTACAGTGAGTACAGACCAGGAAATGGTCTGCAGTGATGCCCAGAACTTTTTTGACTCTGATTCAGGCCATGAGGACCAAGTTTCTGAGCATAATGTTGACCCTTATTCACAAACTGTAACACCTGTTGTTATAGACAATGAGGAACATACTGATGACGATGAGACGCAGATACCAGATTGAGATGACAACTTAAATATTGGTTCACGTCAGGAAGAGGCTCAGTCTGAGGGTGGGGGGAGTGCAAACACAACGCTTGATGAGGAAGTTCTAGTTCTAGATCCCACCTACTGTCAACCCACAGTCAGGCACTCGAGGAGGTCAACAGAGGCGGTGGAGGAGGATGCTACTGACGACGAAGTTACCTTGCGCCTTCCTGGACAGAGGAGTAGTACTGGTAGCACATCTACAACTGCATCCTCAGCCACCACTCTGCCTCTGAGCACTAGTCGGGGGGGCTCAGCAGGTCGCATGCCCTCTAAGCCTTGCCTAGACTGGACCTTTTTTGACATAGAAAAAGATCGCCCAAATCATGTGATATGTAAAATTTGTCGTGATTCTGTTAGTAGAGGGCAAAACCTCAGGAGTTTGACAACTTCTTCCATGAATCGTCACATGAATAAATATCATATGTCGCGGAGCGAACCATCCACCGCCTGCCCCTTCAAGTGCATCCGCGCGCTCTTCATCTTCTAGGACTGTGGGGACAGCTGTCACACCTGGTTTTCTACGCACAACTTCCACCACTGTAACCGCAACAGGCAGTTTGCTTGGTAGGTCGTCAGTTGGTTTGGAAGGGGAAACAAGTGCGTGTGTACAGCTCTCTCAGACATCGATAGCATCAACGTTGGATGAAGGCAACATCATGTCTACGCCTGCACTTTCCCCGCAAACCTGCATTTTTTCATGGACACCCTACTCACCACCATCTACTCACAGCAGCCAGATCTCTGTCCCTCAGATGTGGACAAATAAAAGGCCATTTCCTGCGACCCATGACAAAGCTAAGAGGTTGACTTTATCCCTCTGTAAGCTCTTGGCTACCGAAATGCTACCTTTCCGCCTGTTGGACACACAGGATTTTAGAGACCTTATTATGTCTGTCGCTGTGCCACAGTACCAGATGCCCAGTCGCCACTATTTCTCTAAGAAAGGTGTGCCTGCGCTACACCAGCATGTCGCACACAACATCACCGCTTCCTTGAGAAACTCAGTGTGTGATACTTTGACCAGAAAGCATGGACAGGGACGTTACATGTCGCTGACTGGTCACTGGGTAACTATGGTGATAGATGGTGAAGGGTCTGCTGCACAAGTCTTGCCGTCCCCACGACTTGTGTGTCAATCCTCTGTCTGTCCAAGTTCCGCCACTGCTTCTGCCTCCTCCACCTCGTCTGGGTCCTCCACCTCCCCCCCAAGCCTGCCTGGTCAGGCCACCAGCGTTGTAACTGTGCAGAAGGAATCACGCACCCCTCATTACTATGCTGGCAGCAGAGCGCAATGGCATCAGGTGGTCTTTAGCTTGAAATGTCTTGGAAATAAGAGTCACACAGCGGCTGAGTTGTGGGCAGCTTTGGAGACTGAGTTTAATAAATGGTTGTCTCCACTCAACCTGCAGCCTGGTAAGGCCGTGTGCGACAATACTGCAAACCTGGGTGTGGCCCTTCGCCTGGGCAAGGTGACACACGTGCCTTGTATGACTCACGTGTTGAACCTTGTTGTCCAGCAATTTTTAACACACTATCCTGGCCTAGATGGCTTTCTGAACAGGGCACGAAAATTGTCTTCTCACTTCCGCCGTTTAACCACCGCTGCTGAGCGACTTGCATCGCTCCAGAAGTCTTTCAGCCTGCCGGTTCATCGCCTGAAATGCGATGTGCCGACACGCTGGAATTCAACTCTCCACATGTTACAGTGACTGTGGCAGCACTGTCGAGCCCTGGTGCAATACGTCATGACGTACACCCTGGGTCAACGAGATGCAGAGGTGGGGAAGATCACCCTCATGGAGTGGTCTCAGCTCAAGGACCTATGTACCCTTCTGCACAGTTTCGACATGGTGACGAATATGTTTAGCGCTGACAATGCCATTACCAGCATGACAATTCCAGTCATTTACATGCTGGAGCACACGCTAAACACTATTCGGAGTCAGGGGGTGGGACAACAGGAAGGGGAGGAGCTGCAGGAGGATTCATATGCTCAAGACACAACAACATCACCAAGATCCAGACGTTCATCATCACCAACGCGGCAGGTATGGGACCATGGGCGACAGGGACCAACAAGGGCACATAGTAGCAGGCGAAATGTTGAGGAAGGTGCAGGAGAACATGAAGAAATGGAGGACGAACTGTCCATGGACATGGAAGACTCAGCGGATGAGGGAGACCTTGGTCAAATTTCTGTTGAAAGAGGTTGGGGGGAGATGTCAGAGGAAGAAAGAACGGTTTGCACCTCTATGCCACAAACACAGCGTGGACTTTGTCCGCATGACTGCGCAAGACACATGAGCGCCTTCTTGCTGCACTACCTCCAACATGACCCTCGTATTGTCAAAATTAGAAGTGATGATGACTACTGGCTTGCCACACTATTAGATCCCCGGTACAAGTCCAAATTTTGTGACATAATTCCAGCCATAGAAAGGGACGCACGTATGCAGGAGTATAAGCAGAAGCTGTTACTCGATCTTAGCTCGGCTTTTCCACCAAACAACCGTGGTGCAGGGAGTGAATCTCCCAGTTGTAACTTGACAAACATGGGACGGTCTCGTCATCTTCAACAGTCTACCCATACCAGTAGAACCGTATCTGGTGCTGGTAACAGCAATTTTATTGAATCTTTTCATAATTTTTTTAGACCATCCTTTGCAAGGCCACCAGAGACAACAAGTCTGACACATAGTCAACGGCTGGAGAGGATGATACAGGAGTATCTCCAAATGAACATCGATGCCATGACTTTGCAAATGGAGCCTTGCTCATTTTGGGCTTCAAATCTTGAAAAATGGCCAGAGCTCTCCACTTACGCCTTGGAGATTTTGTCATGTCCCGCTGCCAGCGTTGTCTCTGAATGGGTCTTCAGTGCTGCTGGGTGTGTGCTGACAGATAAGCGCACACGTCTGTCCAGTGACAATGTGGACAGACTAACGTTCATCAAAATGAACAAGTCATGGATCCACAAGGAATTTACTACCCCTGTGTCATCCTGGTGAGAGTAAATGCTTGTGGATTTGGAATGTGCTTGATGCAAATCTAGCTGTGAAGTGTACAACTGGGGCACAACTGCTGCCACTGAAGGGGTGGGTGTGTGTTGGGCCCAATTTTTGGAAAAAAGGGAGACTCCGCTTGGAGTAACCCTTGCTTGCTGTGTTTTTTAAAAGGAGCCAAGATGAACAAGTCATGGTTCAGCAAAGACTTTGCTACCTACCCTGGGGTCATTCTGGGATCGGTTAAGGATGGCGTATTTTTGCATGTGTTTGATGCAAATCTAGCTGTGAAGTGTACAACTGGGGCACAAGTGCTGCCACTGAAGGGGTGGGTGTGTGTGGGGCCCAATTTTTGGAAAAAAGGGAGACTCCGCTTGGAGTAACCCTTGCTTACATTGTTTTTAAAAATTATCCAAGATGAACAGAGCTGGGATCAGGAAAGACTTAGCTATCTACCCCGGGGTCATCCTTGGGACGGTTAAGGATGGTGTATTTTTGAATGTGCTTGATGCAAATCTACCTGTGAAGTGTACAACCGGGGCAAAAGTGCTGCCACTGAAGGGGTGGGTGTGTGTGTGGCCCAATTTTTGGAAAAAAGGGAGACTCCGCTTGGAGTAACCCTTGCTTGCTGTGTTTTTTAAAAAGGAGCCAAGATGAAAAAGTCATGGTTCAGCAAAGACTTTGCTACCTACCCCGGGGTCATCATGGGGCCGGTTAAGGATGGCGTATTTTTGAATGTGCTTGATGTAAATCTAGCTGTGAAGTGTAAAACTTGGGCACAAGTGCTGCCACTGAAGGGGTTGGTGTGTGTGGGGCCCAATTTTTGGAAAAAAAGGGAGACTCCACTTGGAGTAACTCTTGCTTACAGTGTTTTTAAAAATGATCCAAGATGAACAGAGCTGGGATCAGGAAAGACTTAGATACCTACACCGGTGTCATCCTGGGGACGGTTAAGGATGGCGTATTTTTGAATGTGCTTGATGCAAATCTACCTGTGAAGTGTACAACTGGGGCACAAGTGCTGCCACTGAAGGGGTGGGTGTGTGTGTGGCCCAATTTTTGGAAAAAAGGGAGACTCCGCTTGGAGTAACCGTGCGGTGTTTTACATGATTTTAGAAGGGCATGCCATGCCTTTATCTGTGTCTCCTCCTCTTTTTCCTTGTCCAGCTCTTTTGTTTTCGCATGAGTATATGTCCTTGTCACTTTCCCATGTGTTTGTGTTGTGTTGTGAGTTGTTTGTCACCTTTTGGACACCTTTGGGGGTGTTTTCTAGGTGTCTTTATGTGTTTGTGATTGCCTCCTATTGTTTCCTATGCGGTTCGAGTGGTTCGCCGAACCGGTTCGCCGAACCGAACTCGAACGAGACCTCCGTTCGGCGAACTGAACTCGAGCCGAACCGCGTCCAGTTCGCTCATCTCTATTGATGGATAACACTGTCACCCATAATATATTATGGGCTTTGTACATGTCTGATGAAAACAAGTTGCAGAATGCATTATTTGCCTCCAGGAACCAGATGGAATTTGTCCATTCAATTCTATTGGTCCGTGAAAATAATTGAACCACAATTGGATAAAATCAAAGTGCGTTCCGATTTTCACAGGCTGACAAAATGGAGAAGGTGGAGAGGCTTTTTATTTCTCCCAATGACACCCCCACCAGTCCCGGTTGAGGGACACTCGGAACCGGGCCACGGTTCTTGTCTTAGGGTGGTCAGTACGGCACGGTCCGACTCCGTGACCCTGGTCGTGTCATGAATATTAATTTGGGGAATGAAGAATCGTGACGCCACCTGTGGTATTCGACCTGATACGGCTGATGCTGCTAGGTGGGACCGCTGGGGCAGATGGTCATGCAGCAATGATGGTAAGCTCCCCACATGTGAAGCTGGTTCCCCAGGGCAACCGTAGGCAGTTGTTGGTCAGTGAAATGTTAGGACAGCGCAGGGCTGGCAGTGCAGGCAATGAGTCCAGGACACAGTGAAATGCAGTCATTAGTTCTTTACTCACAGTTGTCAATTCCAGATTATCATAGCCGGCCGGTCAAATGCTGCCCTTGTAGTGCTGAGTCCTGCGGTGACGCTCCGCGTCCTACTTCGTTCTGCACTCCGTTCTAAGTGTCCACCCACTAACAAACTTCACCTCCAGAGTGGCCTGAAGTGGTGTAGCTATACTAAGAGTGTGTGTGTGTGTGTGTGTGTGTATACTGTGGTCTTGTGCTCTTACCAGGGAATAGGGTATCACACATCTGGCTGAGGTGCAGTACTTCTGTGGCAACTGGACCCTCAGAGGCACCACACCAACATCTGTAAAAAACAGATCCCATTCTGATTAAACTTTGACCAAACCCTGATGAAAGTCTGATTACTATGTATCAGGCCTCCAACACACATCCGTTAAACACGTGTCTGTTTTTTCTGTTGCTGTATATACCGGAGACACGAACAAACATGCACCAATGTTAATCTATGTTTGAGGTCACACGTGCGTTATTCCATAATGTCCGTGTCCGTGATCTGTATGTGTTTCCGTTTTGCCCGGAAGCATGTTCATTTTCTGCACGGAGCACGCACACATGGACCCAATGAAAGTCTATGTATATGTGCGCACACGTTAGTAAACACGTATGCATCTCCGTATGCTCCGTGTACGTTTTGTGCTTTTTTCTAGCCATATTGGTCATTCTTTCTTTTTCTGTGTATGTCAGTCAATCTCCCTCAGACCGTCAGTCGGTCTCTCTGTCTTGTCTGTCCCTCTCTCTCTCTGTCCATGTCAGTCAGTCTCCCCCTTCTCTCATACTCACCGTTCTCTGATCACCGGCACGGCGCTGCACAGCTGTTAAAAAACCCTCCGGCGGCTTTTACTATTTTGAAAAAGCCGGCCGCTCATTAATCAATCTCGTATTCCCTGCTTTCCCTGCCCACCGGCACCTATGATTGGTTGCAGTGAGACACGCCCCCACGCTGAGTGACAGCTGTCTCACTGCAACCAATCACAGCCGCCGGTGGGCGTGTCAATATAGAGCAGTAAAATAAATAAATAATTAATTTAAAAAAACAACGTGCAGTTCCCCTCATTTAGATACCAGCCAGGGTAAAGTCAAACGGCTGAAGGCTGGTATTCTCAGGATGGGGAGCCCCACATTATGGGGAGCCCCACAGCCTAACAATATCAGCTAGCAGCCGCCTAGATTAGCCGCATCCATTAGATGCGACAGTTCTGGGGCTGTACCCGGCTCTTCCCGATTTGCCCTGGTGTGTTGGCAATCAGGGTAATAATGAGTTAATGGCAGCAGCCCATAGCTGCCACTAAGTTCAAGATTAATCATGTCAGGCGTCTCCCCGAGATACCTTCCATGATTAATCTGTAAGTTACAGTAAATAAACACATACACCCGAAGAAATCCTTTATTTGGAATAATAAACACTAACAAATACCCTCGTTCACCACTTTATTAAGCCCGAAAAAGCCACCCATGTCCAGCGTAATTCACGGAGGTCCCGCGTCGCTTCCAGCTCTGCTACATAAATGTGACAGGAGCAGCAGAAGAACTCCGCCGCTCCTGCCAGATCCACACAGCAACTGAGGTGAGCCGTGCGATCAGCTGTGCTGTCACTCAAGTTGCTCGCGGCCACCGCTGGATCCTCCAACTGGGACTGCAAGTCGCCCGAATGACAGCGATGAAGTCACAGGTGAGTTGCGGTCACGGGTGGAGGATCCAGCTAGCCGCGGGTAACCTGAGTGACAGCAGCGCTAATCGCGCTGCTCACTTCAGTGACTCAGGGGATAAATGGTCACCGGTGAGTCCTTCACGGGTGACCGCTAATCAGTACGCGACACAGAGCCGAGGTATGACAATGAAGTCGGGTGAAGTTCACCCGAGTATATTCTCTACGCGCGACTCTGCCTGCTTGTCAGCGGGTATGCATCAACGGCATTTTGCATCACAAACGTACCATTTCACACGGACAAAACACTCACCTCAGTTACATATCTCACGCACACACGGACATTCCACACGCACACGCGGTTAGCATACGCCATTCACACGGATGTTACACATACCATAAAAACGGACATAAAAACGGATCACGGCCCTGAAAAACGGCCCGTATTACACGTGCGTGCTTTCCACGGATGTGTGTTTCAGGCCTCAGGGGAGGAAATATCGTTGGTACAGCTTTTGCAGATGCACAGGGGCCCAAGAGGTAAGAGGCCCCATTTCCACTTCCAAGTCAGTTGGAATTTTACATAATGATGAGCTGTATGACTGCAAAAGACCCATATGTTGTTCTTGCACAGGGGCCATTATCTGTCCTTTGTCTTCAGCCAGCGGTATGATTGGACCATTTTCTCAGATAGAGAGAAAGCAGTTGTGTGCAAATAGACAAGCATAAGCAATTTTTTTTTTTATATATATATATATATTTTTCCTAAATTGTGGATGTAAAAGGCCTTTTTGCAGTGGATCAGTTAAAAATGAATGCAGAAAAGATGGCGCCATTACGGGATTTGTTTTTTTTTTACCCATTGAGTTCTATTGGCAAGACTTATTTTAAAACCAGAAACATCTAGTGCATTTGTGCCGCCCCTGTAGCAGTCGAACTGCTCGGATCCGGGGTCGTTGTGGCTCGAGGGTCTCTGGACCCGGGGTTCATGGCCACTTCAAATTGTAAAGGGGGTATTTACAGGGGTTAAATATTCGTAACTCCACCCGCGGGCTGTGGTCAAGGGAAGTACCGACGCTGCCGATGGGAGTACCTGGTCAGATGGTATAGGGCAGCCAGATGTCAGTCCCTCTGGAGGTAGGGAAGGCCCCAGATGGTGGGGATCTGGTGTACAGGTAGCTTGCTTGGCCTTGGGAAGCAGGGTGCAGGGGTTAGATTACTCACTGCGGTAGTCGTGGTGTTGGATCAGGTGGTTTAAGCACACTCACACAGATGTTAAACCAAAGTCTCTGGGCACGGCAGTCTCTACAGGGGGAGCCCGTCCAGGTCCCACTCCCACCAGTGTCACTTCACTTGGTAAGTCCGGAGCCCTGCCTACATGCACAAATTGTTTTATCATTGTGGCCCCTTGGCTTGAAGCTTCCGGGGCCCCGCAACCCGTGTGTATGGCAGCTGTGCTCTTGGTGGCTGACACTTGGGATTTCAGTGGGTTGTGTGTTTTGGAGAACCCTCTCTCAAGTGTTGTGTTGATGCCTCCAATCTCTGACCTCTTGGGCAAAGTTCATAAAAAGACTATCCTCCACAGGTTAATTATCAGGTTGCTTGAAGCTACTCCCCGATCTAGGGTCCTGTACCCCGCCGTGCTTGGTACTGAAAAGGTTGCTGGGCTTTCTAGTGCCAACAGTCCTCCTAGACTGCATCTGTTACACTTCCGTCCAGTGCTCCTAATACCGGTCCCCAACTTCTGTGGTCCCGGACCACCGTTTGTGACCCAACCTGTCGCCTCCCTGGGAGCTCCAACTTCCACGCTCCTCTCTCTCTGAGGACTACAACTCAACTCCTTGTCTCCCCTCCCATCAGTCTGCCTGACCCCTAGGTGGGCGGCCATGCTCCAACTTGACCAACCCACTGGTGTGTCTGTCCAGCCCTGGTGTGAGGTGTGGTTGAGATTTTCAGTGTGGATGCCAGTGACACTGTTGGTGGGAACCTGGAACCATGGGGGGTAGGCCCTGCACCCTTGTTGACAGGATGCAGTTCCCTGCAGCACCCTGACATAGTCAGGGGCGCTGCACATTTTTGTTATACGAATACAAAGTCCATGTAGAAAAATACTCATGTGAATAAGCCAGCTCACTTACTATGTTCCATGTGCTAAAAGATTTGCACACAGGCTTCAAACAGTATCTGAACTTAGATTTAGGGTGCTCTCACACTGGCGTATAGCCAGTGAATAACTCAGAAAAGTGCTAACTGAAGTTTTATCGGATAGCACTCTGTCCAATGTTATGTTATGGAGCAGTGCCTGACATTGATTTTTTTTTTCTCTTGCCGATTCAGCATGACAAAAAGTCACAGCATGCTAAGATTGGCAGCGTATCCCATACAAGTCTTTGGTTGTATGTGAAACACTGGACTGCACTCTGATGTACTGTTATCTGACTTTAGTCCAATATATGCCGAGACAGGCAATGGAGAAGATGGAGAAATTAGTGTCTCATTCTTCTCCTGTCACGGTTGTATCCCTGCTGTTCTGGACTAGTGACAGCCTTAGGACTGGAGCCTCCCATCTCCATATTGACTCCTCATTTAAACAAAATTTCTTTTCCTTTGCCATCTCATGAGTTAATTTCAGGTTTGAGTGCCAGCAGCTCATAGCAGTGCAGGTCAGCTGTAGCTGCTTTGGGTCCACACCCATTTAGGTTAAATACTATCATTTCTACTTTGGCCAGCGTGGTGGAAGGAACTGCTGAGGAAAATTCCTGTGCCCATCCATCTGATACTTTAGAGTCCGTCTGCTGCTGTGAAGTTTGGTGTTTTGTATCTGTCTGTCTTTCCTTTCCCTCCGAGTTTTAGGGTAGTTGCGAGTCTAGTGTACTCATTGGCCTATTCACTAGGCAGGGTGAGTTTAGGTCTAGCTGAGGTCCGAAGTATCCTGCTCACCGACAGGTCGAAAGAACCTGAATAGGGATGCTAGGGAGCTCGGGAGTCAGCTTGAGGTGAGTTCGGGAGGGGTCCCCTCACTCCTCTCCCTAGCGGCAGGGACCTCCATTGTATTGTGACCCCGGTGGTGTTTTTGTAGAGCATCAGACACCCGTCGGTCTTTACGTGTGTGTCACGCGTTATATACGGACATCTACTCCATGCGTGACATCTCCTCAGCTGTGATCCAATTCTCACATGTGAGAGAATCGGATTACAGTCGCATGACACTCAGATCACGTTTGAAGCAGAGCATGAGCCTAGTGTCATTAGCTTTTGCATCAAATGCTATACGTTAGTGTGAGCGCACCCTTAAGCTGTAAACTAATTTTCATTTAATATACTGTCCTTTTGCACCAGGGACTGTGTACAGACACTGACCAGTGGTTCTCAATGTGTAAGTGCACTTGAGTCATTTTCACTATAGACCTAATAATCAGAGCATGTGCTTTTGTTGTCTGTTTTATGATGCAGACAATTACACGGAGCTGAATACAGACCCAGTCATGTCCTCAATTTGCAGATATGAGTGGTCTAAGAAAGGCAGCTTTTGTTTGAACATAGTCTAAAAATGATATTTAGATGAATTTTTAGCATCATGCTTAAACAAAAATCTAAAAAGGGACTTAAAAGTAACAGGGTAGAATTTAGATGTGATCTGTTCTGCCAAAGAAAGGGATTGATTTAAGAATAAGGTATGGGAAGCAGATGGCAAACAAATGTACGTCTTCTTCTCAATTTCTCTGTCAAACAATTAATTGGGAGCTAATTTTAGCAAACTTTATATTAATCTCATGATTTTTTTTTCTTGAGTAACACAATAGACTAACAATCAGTAGTTTAAAACAGAAGTATGCTGGTTATCCATATACAGCTTACTTTATGGTAAACTGCACATTGCAAAATTAATATTTTGTGTTTAAAGCACTAATGCAGCGTTTGTTTGTTTTTTTATTTCACTGATGGAGTGGCACTTCTAAGTTCCCTGACTCCTCTCTTATACTCCCTTGCTGACATATTCACCTTCTATCAGCGCCGTTCCCATCGGTCTTTTGCAGTTTTTCACCTGCCTGCAGCTTCATTGTATCATGGAGTGTGTCCGGGGTCACTCTTCAATGCAAGTCTATGAGAGCCCCATTCTGGCCCCCATACACTTGTATTGAGTGCTTGTGACATAACTTCTGACTTCTACCAGTCAGAAGTTGTGATCACAAGATGATGCCATGGGACCAAAACGGCATCGGTAAAAGGAGAACAGGCTGGAGGGTGAGTTTATTACTGATGGGCAGGGACCTTAGATTGAAAGCACCACTCCTATGCTAAAAAGCAAAACAAAATGCTGGAGTGCTGCTTTAAAGACCAGACTCTATAGTTATATATTGCACGCAAATGTCTCATAGACCTATTCATGGCAAAAAAAAAAAAGAGGTCAGTGTCACCTATTCTATATGCAGGATCTTCAGATCTAAAAGCACAAATGATGCCACATATGAACATACAATGTGTTATGCTCACAGGCGCAGGCTGAAGGAGCGTACCTGAATTAGGTACCACTTCATTAAGCCACATGTGTTGGGGATAGGCTTGCGCTGGTAGGTAGCCAGCAGGAGCAATGCCAGGGGATCTTGGTACCTCAGCAGCTGGCACCAAAGGTCTGGATACGGACAGTCACTGATATGGTAGATCCAGCCGGGACGGCTGATGGGCAGGCTTGTCCAAAGTGGTACAATGCAGAAGCGTCTGATGTAGCAGACTTGATAAAAAGGGTACAATACAGCACCGGCCGGTATAACAGACTTGACCAATAGGGTACAATGCAGCAGCAGACTTGTCTGACATGGTATGATGCAGCAGCAGGTACATCAGGTTCTGGATCACAGAACAGCATTAGCAATGTAGAACACAGCACTAATAAACAACAAATAGGAACCTGAGAACTAGCATGGTATAGACCACGTTGCCTAGGTACCTCCCTAAATCGAAAGTAGCTTAAGTACCTGATGCTTCTCAGCCACAGGTTGAGAGGCACTTTCGGGTTAGGGTGTACTGGCCCTTTAAAACAAAGGTGCGCATGCCCTAAGAGCACTCCAAAGAGGCCTGTGCAACATCCTAGGTGATCCTCTAAGAATGCAGGTCCCAGGGGGACCACCCCCTCTGTCCCTGCACATTTCTTCTCCATTTTAATGATCAGTGGGGGTCTCAGAAACTGAGCTGCGGTTAAGTGATAACTTCTTACTTGAATACCCCTTTAAGGAAGCATATCTAAATCTCTTAAACAAATAAATTAAATGTTATGATTGGAAGTAGCATATTTACTCAATCCTCAGCATAATCCAATCTTAAATGGGTCCTATAATATGTTGACTCCTACAGGATCTGAGTACAGTTGAGAAGAAAGATTCACATGACCTTTGGTCCAGTGGCCACATTGGTAGTGGGTCGCCAGATCAGGACCCTGAAAACCTCCTGCTATTGCAGCCCTCATCAGATTAGTAGACCTAATGTGATGTCATTAGTGCATCAGCCACAATGATTACTAACAACATGACCGCTAAACCGCTTCACGTGAGTTACACTCTAAGAAACCTGCAGGAAATTTAGGGTGACCAAACTTAGTGGATTGTGGAGTAGAGTAGTAATAGACAAGTATAAACATTCCTTCCTGGAAAATCAATATTCAATCCCTATGTAAATTACCTTGCAAATGCACTGAGATTGTGTCATGCAACACGCGTGACGAGTGCGTTCTGACCAACTAAGGTCTGACGCACAACGAAAAACACACCTAAAAAATACCACAAATAAAGGGAAAACACCGGGAACACAATAACAATGGTGGGCCCTATGACTAGTTTAAGGGTAAATAGACATCTCCTGCCTTCACCTCGCGCTGTACCCTGCATGTTGCTTAGCAGAAATACCTGAAGCCCTAAAAGTCCCTACTGTAGTTTTAGCTGAGGAGTGGGGCAGTGAGAAATGCTAGGCCCACTACTGCACTAATATAAGAGGGTAGTTACAACAAACAAGGGAATACAGTACAACCAAAAATGGAGAAGATCAAACTTCAGGACAAATCCTCAGCAGCTCCTTCACCAACGGGGGCTAGTAAACAAATGGCTTTGTATAGTCAGCAAAGCTTGCTGGGATGCCTAGCTGTTAAGCACAAGGGAGGCGTGTCTACAGAGCAGCTGCAGCTGACCTTAAACTGCAGCAGAGCTGCTGGCAGAAAAATAGACATTTAACTACTTGAGTGCAAAAGGAAACGAAATGGCATTTGAATGTAGACTCCCAGATAGAAAAGAGGGCTCAAGTCCTCAACCTGCCACTAGTCTTCAAAAACAGAAAGATGACCGTTACAGATTGGGCTGATTTACGGCAAATGCACCAATCCTGCATTAATCTCAACTTAGTGCCACCTCATTCAAGTTATCATCAGCACTGAAAATATGTCAATCAGGAGATCATTATGTTTTCGAAAAAGGATTGCCCCTAATTTTAACTTTTATACTCACACCTAATAAATAATATATATTTAAATATTATATCTGGTAACATAGCAAGAAAAGGTTTCAGGTACAGGTAACAGATTGCCTAGCCTATTATGTAACGATTTGCTGGCTAGTGGTCATGTAATAGCTCTTCAGTACTCTGCAACAAGCAAGAGTAACCAAACTGCATTGTTATGAAGTGTCCAGTTGGTTGTGTTTGCTTTTTTTTCTTACTATACACGCATCAGTGAAGATTAGTTTATTATTTCTAGGTAGATCATCAATGATTTTTTATCTCAGCTTGGAAGAGAAAGAAATGTTCTGATACTAATACTGATAAAAAGCAGAAATGCCTTAGCCATCTGCCACAGCAGCTATCAAGATGGCAGATGCTTTTCATCAGCTGCATCTAAACTTTGCTATAGTGGGAAATTTAGACTTTTTGGTTATGATTTCAAATTAAGTTTAACATGTAGAACACTCTACCAAATAGAATATTATCATTGCTTATATATGTGCATATAGTTCTCAGCATAAATGAGTGCACCCCAACGGATTTGTCAGAAAACCTTTAGTTTTCTTTTAAAATCAACATTTTTTTTATGGGATACAATGCTATAAAATACTCCCACCAATGTGGTCCATGGATTGGAAAAAAGATTTATTTTCTTACAATTAATTCAAGACCATGTTGAAAAAATTAATACACCCCACTGAAAGTTTTAAGAGTAATAATAATAATTATTAGACAGATGTCCAGCTGACATTTGTTTATACAAGAGCGCTACTTAACAAGGAAAATCCCTTCCCATTTATACTGTCAGCAATGGCACCACATGGAAGAGAAATGTCACAAGACCTGAGAAAGAAAATACATTCTTTAGGCAAGAAAGTTGAAGGCTACAAGAAGATCAACAATGCTTTACTTATAAGAATACTGTAGTAAAACTGATAGGAAAACTTTAGCACAGATACAACTGCAACTATCCCACAGACACATCCAGGCACACCATGATAGGTAACACCTATCTTTTGATGAGAAGGGTTGAAGAAATTGAACATGCAAATTCACTGCAGTTAGCTAAAAAAGTAGAAAGTGTCAGGGAAATTGAGAAGATATCCCACCACTGCCACCATTGTCATGACAAGCACACAATGGACTGATGAATGATGGATCAGGCAACGGCTACTATTGCTACTAAGCAGTTTATTGGGCGTTCTTACAGTGAACATATAATATACTGTATATAGATGTGCAAAAGAGTAACAATATTTAGAACGTTTGACTTTCAGGTTCCATATCTCACCATCCACTACAGCTTTGAACATGAGACTTCCTTCATTTTAGAGACAATAATCAAGGAATTAATGGTGCTCGAAGGATACATTTATATCTAATATATAAAGCTGAATGTGTGTATGTGTGTGTGTGCATGTATATCCGGGATTGGCATCTGCACCGTCGCAGCTACAGCCACAAAATTTTGCACACTCACACATCTGGACCCCAAGAGCATCATAGGCTATGTTGTGAGGTGAAATTTTAACCCCACGTGTTCCAATTTACCAATCAATTTTGCCCCTATCCACATAATGGGGAAAAAGTGAAACGAAAAGTGTATCCGCACCGTTGCATTTACAACACCAAAATTTTGCACAGACACCTCATGTGACCAAGGGAACGTCGTCGACTATGCTTTGACAGGAAAATGTAACCCCGCGCTTTACAGTTACTCTCCAAAAAACATGCCTTCATTAATGTAAATGGAGCCTGGAACTACAGGTTATTAGTAGGAGCTGTGAGTGGTTGCTGTAGGAACAAAAGACATTCATAGTATAAGAAGCTTATATGTGAGGTAATAAGATGTCGGTGGGGAGACGGATAGAGAGAGACAGACAGGAAAGAGACAGACAGAGACAAACGGTGCAAGAGACAGACAGAGACAGACGGTGAAAAAGACAGACAGAGACAGACAGGGAAAGAGACAGACAGAGACAGACCTGGAAAGAGACAGACCTGGAAAAAGACAGACCTGGAAAAAGACAGACCTGGAAAAAGACAGACCTGGAAAGAGACAGATGGAGAAAGAGACAGACAGACATGCAGACAGGGACAGAGACAGGCAGAGAGACAGACAAAGATAGATGGGGAAAGACACAGACCTTGATAGAAACAGACGGGGAAAAAGACAGAGAAATTGAGACAGCCAAAGACAGGCAGACAGGGAAAGAGACAGACAGGAAAAGACACAGACAAAAAGATGAGGAGATGCAACGCCCTGGACTAGCCAGGTAGTCACAGGTAGTCATAGGCCCTTGCATAACACCCGTCCCCCTAATAAGGTCACAACAGCCAACCACACAAAACCTAGTCACCTCCCTCAGGGTTTGATGGTCACACCAGGGGGTGGAGCCAGGTGGTTGGCTCGCCCACCGAGGAGTCCAGAGGGCCTGAGGCAGGAAAACAGTGTTCAGTGTTCAGTTCCCAGTGGGGAGCACAGAGCCAGTGACAGGAGTAGAGTGCAGCAGACCTGTGCCCAGGTCTGCAGCGGAAAACTGACAGGTGCCAGGGTCGTAGCCCTGGTACCTTGGTTAGGAGGCAGGTGGTGGCCTGGCCTGCAGGAGCCGGGAAGACGGCCAGGTGGAACCGTAAGGGATCGGGACAGGGTAGTGGCCTGCTGGTACCGAACCGGGGAACCAACTAGAAACTGGAGCACCAGGGGGGTACTCAGACCCAGAACCAGGCCCAGAAGCCACTGGAGAACATTGAATTCACTGATTGAGGTCTGGATCTTAGGTCCTTTCCTGTCCCAAGACCTGAAAGATGGCAACAGCCCACTGAGCGGGATAGAAAGCCACCGCACAGGCAGAGAGATCCCACGGGCCAGAGCCTGCGGGCAAACGGACTCCTCCGGCACATATATAGTCGGGGAGCGGACTCCCGTTGCTGAGGCATAGGCGGTCAACACAACATAAAGAGGTGCAGGAGAAAGACCAGGACCACCAACCCGGGTGGGGGACAAGACGCAGCCGGCTGCGGGCACCGACCATCACCAATTTAGTTTACCAGAGACTTGCATGTATCAAAAATCGTGAGTACAACTGTGCTATCCGGCCGCGCACTGCCCTGCACCGCCCTGCACCGCCCTGCACCGCCCAGCCACTACACACTTCCCAAACGGGTCCTGGGGCCACCATCCCTGCCCACTGAGGGGTTAACATCTTGCTGCACGACCATCACCCCCAGGTGCCCTGTAATCGCAGCGGTGGTTTCTACACCTTCACCACGTCCCGTGGGTGGTGTCACGAACTCAAAACACGGCTCCGGCCGTACACCTACCTAACCACCCCCATCCAGATCGCCAGCAACCCCTTGCAGTGACGTGTCCCCCGAGCCCGGAAGCGCTCAAGCCACCCACCAAACAAGCCCCGATCCGAGCGGCTCGGCTGTGGCCGAGCGCGGGGTGGTACAGAGACAGACGGGGAAAGAGACAGACCTGGGAAAGAGACAGACCTGGAAAGAGACAGACCTGTAAAGAGACAGATGGGGAAAGAGACAGACAAAGAAAGAGACAGACAGAGACAGGCAGACGGGGAAAGAGACAGATGGAGAAAGAGACAGATGGGGACACAGACAGATGGGGAAAGAGACAGATGGGGAAAATGACAGACAGAGACAGATGGGGAAAGAGACAGATGGGGAAAAAGACAGACGGGGAAAGAGACAGACGGGGAAAGAGACAGACGGGGAAAGAGACAGACGGGGAAAATGACAGACAGAGACAGATGGGGAAAGAGACAGATGGGGAAAGAGACAGACGGGGAAAGAGACAGACGGGGAAAGAGACAGACGGGGAAAGAGACAGATGGGGTAAGAGACAGATGGGGAAAGAGACAGGCAGAGACAGATGGGGAAAGAGACAGATGGGGAAAGAGACAGACAGAGACAGGCAGACGGGGAAAGAGACAGATGGAGAAAGAGACAGACGGGGACACAGACAGATGGGGAAAGAGACAGATGGGGAAAATGACAGACAGAGACAGATGGGGAAAGAGACAGATGGGGAAAGAGACAGACGGGGAAAGAGACAGACGGGGAAAGAGACAGACGGGGAAAGAGACAGACGGGCAAAGAGACAGACGGGGAAAGAGAGAGATGGGGTAAGAGACAGATGGGAAAAGAGACAGGCAGAGACAGATGGGGAAAGAGACAGACGAGGAAAGAGATAGACCTGGAAAGAGACAGACCTGGAAAGAGACAGATGGGGAAAGAAACAGACGGGGAAAGAGACAGACAGGGACAGAGACAGACGGGGACAGAGACAGACGGGGACAGAGACAGATGGGGAAAGAGACAGACGGGGAAAGAGACAGACCTGGAAAGAGACAGATGGGGAAAGAAACAGAGAGATAGAGACAGACAAAGAAAGAGACAGACAGACAGGCAGACAGGGAAAGAGACAGACGGAGAAAGAGACAGACGGGAAAAGAGACAGACGGGGAAAGAGACAGATGGGAAAAGAGACAGACAGAGACAGACAGGGAATGAGACAGACTGAGAAAGAGACAGATGGGGAAAGAGACAGACGGGGAAAGAGGCAGATGTGGAATGAGGCAGATGGGGAAAGAGACAGATGGGCAAAGAGACAGACCTGGAAAGAGACAGACCTCGAAAGAGACAGACCTGGAAAGAGACAGACCTGGAAAGAGACAGACCTGGAAAGAGACAGACCTGGAAAGAGAGATGGAGCCCATTACTTGGCCAATTTAGTTAAATCTGTGTGGAATATCTGTGGTGTTGAAATATATGTTGTGAAATACTTCCATTAGCTTAGTTTTTGCCTTTTAATAATTACATTTCTATCTATTTGTTTTGTGGTTTTTGTGTGCAGAATACATTTTTGTTAATACATTCTATTTTGTTAACAGCAGTTATGAACCCTGGAGAAGCCGGGTATTACAGCTAGTACTGTATATATACATATACATACATATATAATATATATATATATATATATATATATATATATATATATACACACATGTATATGTATATGTGTGCACATATACATTATTGTCCCATATGCATGGGTAATGGCCATTCCCATGTGTGAAAGACATTCAGGACTGGCAGTCAGGCGGCAGCAAACGGTCTTTAACCCTGAGAGTCTTTGCATTTAAGTCTTTGCTGCGAACAAGAATCAAATTTGCGGTCCCTAGAGACTTTGCAATCAACAGAATAGTGTATTGCTGTTCTCTGTTACTACTCCAGCTAATAGAGACATTTTTCCAACAAATGAATCATATCAGAGAAATAATGCTTTTCTTCTTCAGTAAGTGTGAAGCCAAGTAGGCATCCGTTAACAAGCACACCTTTCTCTTGTTCATTAAGAGAACATTGCAGCTCACTACAGGAAAGGAGGAAAACATGCTAATTACAGTACATGAGCTTTATCTTTTTGGAAAATCTAGGAAGGCAAGAAGGAAGTGAAGAAATGTAGGTCATATGACAGCGCCGGAGATATCAGTCAATAAATAAAGCTTGCTTGTTACATTTCCACTTGGTTTTTTTATTTATGATTCTAAATCCATTTCCTGATAGTTATGACTGGTATGTTTAAATGGAATCTGTCAATGGGTTTTTGCTCCCCCTTCTAAGCACAGCATATTGCAAGAGCAGAGACCATTATTGCAGCGTTTTATCACTTAATGAGCGGTTCCTGTACTTTTTTGTTGTTTTATCTGCTGTAGATCTACCAGTTCTCTGAATGGTAAGCTGCGTATAACCCCACCTACACCACTGAGTGACAGATTTCTGTTTACTGTGCATAGGCAGAAATCCCCCAATCAATGGTGGAGTGGGGTTATAAAGAGCTCATGAATATGGAGGACTACAAACAGCTGCCATGAACCCCCTATATTACCCCATTTACCACCTTACCAGGGCAATGGGAAGAGCCTAGGTAAAGCACCAGGATTGGTTGCTCAAAGCCGCTGAGCTCACTGATTGACGTCAGTATCTCAGCCAAAGCCAGGCACAGGTTTACTCAGGGAAGGTTTATAAGATTTATTTCACTTTATTTCTTTTTAATAGACTTTAGCCAGGAAGTAAATTAAAGGGATCAATCCCTTTAACAGAAGTCCCAGACATTTTGGTATTTCCAGGTGCTTGTAATAGGAGAAAGATCAATTTTTGCTTCTGGATTTATTTATTTTTCAGTTTACCCAGTATATACAATATTGCAAGTTAGTATACTTGCTGTGTATTTGTATTTTCAGGCCCCATTCACAGCAATATTAAACCTTTTTGAGCCCTTATTCTGAGGGGATCTGTGTACTCAGCTCCTTGTGCACGGCAGATAATTGAGATAATTACAGCTGCAGTAATTACAAATAGTCCTGTTACATGCTTCACTATCAGTTCTATTGTTCTCTCAATGATTGCTGTTCCCTATACATATAAATACCGTTAAAGTGTTGCATACATAAGTACACAAGTCACCTCTATGGGGCAAGTAAATGATGTTATTATCAAATTATCTGACATAGTTTGTTGTCCCTTATCAAGGCTAATCTCACACCATAACTAGATCACCCTACAGCTACTGGCATCAAACCGCCTCATTTAGATGTCCATTTTTCGTGTATGTGTTTTATCTGTGTATTCATGGATAGCGCATGTACCCATTATCGGCTATGGGGCTGTTCACAAAACACAGAGACATGACTGTTTTGATCCAAGATCAAAATCACTAATGCATGGGACTATGATATTCATGGCCATCACACGGATGCTATCCATATATACATGTGCTGTTTGTTTTTAATATTGTATGGGTAGGAGAAGATTGATAATCTTCTGTTTATTTGAGGTTTTGACACTCCATATTTTCCCCATGACAAAAATGTAGCATCTTACAGTTGCAGCACATGCGTTTTTAGTGCATTTCCGCTACAAAAAGCATCAAAATTGCATATGTGTATATGAATAAAGATTTGTCAAAGCCAAATTCCAGGAGCCATCAAAAACAAATTAGCTTTATTGAAAATATGACATACCAAAAAGGAGACAAAAAACAAAGCATTATAAACACGATAAAAATGCATAAAATCTAATTTTATATAATAGTTGCAGAAATGGTGCAGAAATTCTGCAATATAAAAAAAATCACAAAAATGGCATCGTCAGAACATTAAGGCTATGTGTGACACTCTAGTTTTTTTTTCTTCAGCAAAAAACACACCCTCTGACAGAAAAACACATCAAAAAATGCATGCAACGTTTTTGCCGCGTTTTGGTCTGTTTTCGCCCATGCGTTTTTTTCACTAAATTCAATGCACACTAGTCACAATGTATAGGGGAATAATGAAAAGCAGAACTGCTATGGGAATACTAGAATTAAAAATACAATGAACTATCTGAAAAAATGAAAAACATGAAAATGGAATGTGCATAACTGCTATCAATAATAGGAATATAAGAGATATTTAGCCATTGAATTGATCAATGCAAAAGAGCCCTAAAACCTTGCCAAGGTAATCTCTATTTTTGGGGTCCCTAATCTATGTGTAACCTCACCTGCAGTTCTGTTTTTCATTATTCCCCTATACATTGTGACTAGTGAGCAACTCTTTATCCTATTGTATAGTTATGTGTTTTGCGATTTGCACCTTGTTCACACCATTGGTGTTCCAGACGTACATTCATTAAATAGTATGCACTTTCTGTCTGAGAACCCTGCCCCACCCATAGCCATGTGTCTTATTTCACATATATAACTTGGTCCTTTGTTTCCCATACAGAGGAAGTTTTTTAACTGCAGGTGAGGTTACACATAGATTAGGGACCCTAAAAAAAGAGATTACTTTGTCGTGGTTTACGGGCTCTTTTGTATTGATCAATACAATGGCTAGACATCTTATATTCCTATTATTCATAGCAGTTATGCATATTCCATTTTCATGTTTTTCATTTTTTCAGATAGTTCATTGTATTTTTCACTCTAGTATTCCCATAGCAGTTCTGCTTTTCATTATTTCCCTATACATTGTGACTGGTGTGCAACTCTTTAACCTATTGTATACCATCATTTTATAGTCAATCATCTTGGCTATCTTTTAAATAATTTTGACTTACAACTACTTAGCATATGTTTAGTTATGCAGATTCTTGTCATGACCCTGCATTGTTACTGTTTTGTTCCTGGTGATGGAAAATCTTTTGCTTCCTGTATACTACAAATTACAACCTGGTCTCACATTCCCTAATAACTCAGTGTTTTATTAGGTTAATTCCCAAACTAAAAGTCACTGTTTCAAATTGAGGAGCAGCCAAGAAGACGAAGATTTCTCAAGCAGTGAGAAACATCATAATCCAGCTAATCAGTAGCGGTCCCTCGGCCAAGGAAATTACCAAATTGCTTCCTGTGAGTGCCATGACAGTACCATGAATATGAAATAAAGTCTATTCATCCATTCAAAAGCCAAGAGGTGGATGCCCAGTCAAAATATTGGAGTCTACAAGTTGGCTCATCACAAGGTCTATTAATTCTGGTGTGGCAAACACAGCAGTGGAGATCGCTCGTATGCTTCGTAATAGTGAGATCACAGACGTCCGTACAAGCACTTTTGCGGGCGTCACACGAGACGAGCTATCGTGCGATGCATCGTCAGGGTCACGGTTTTCGTGACGCACATCCGGCATCGTTTGCGATGTCGTTTTGTGTGACACCTCCGAGCGACGCTGAATCGGTCACAAATCGTGAGTCATGTACACGTCGCTTATTTTTAAAAAATTGTTTATTTTTCATGGCGCCGGTTGTTCATCGTACCCGGGGCAGCACACATCGCTCCGTGTGACACCCCGGGAACGATGAACACAGCTTACCTGTGTCCCTCGGCACCCGCCAGCCATGCGGAAGGAAGGAGGTGGTCGGGATGTTTACGTCCCGCTCATCTCCGCCCCTCCGCTTCTATTGGCCGGCGGCTGTGTGACGTCGCTGTGACGCCGAAAATCCCTCCCCCTTCAGGAAGAGGATGTTCGCCGCCCACAGCGAGTTCGCTCGGCAGGTAAGTACGTGTGTCGGCGGTTTAACAACTTTGTGCGACACGGGCAGCGATTTGCCCGTGACGCACAAACGACGGGGGCGGGTATGATCGCTTGTGCGATCGCACGATAGATCGTACCGTGTGATGCCCGCATTTGTCATGCATGTTACACAAGTCTGGATTGGTAGCCTGAAAAAAGATGAAGAAGCCTCAACTTTAATATTGTCTTAAGTAGCTTCAGCTCAACTTTGAAATAAAGTATGACAAGTGGATAGTAGAATATGGGAAATGGGTGGTTTGGAACGATGAGACAAACGTCAACAGACTAGGCTCTGATGAGTGCAAATGTATCTGGAAGAAACAAGGGAAAAAAGGGCTAACAGATCAATAAATTGAAGGAACTGTCAAGTTTGGTGTATGAAGCATCATGATAGGGTAATTTCAAAGCAAAAAGGCGTTGTACATTTGACCTGTATCGATGCTGGTCTCAATGTTGAAGTATATGTGAATATCCTACAAGACTCGTTAGTTTGTACACTCAAGTACGATGGGTATGATAGCGTTAGCGATGTCGCTGGTGAAAGCACCCGCCCCCGTCAGTTGTGCATCACATGCAAATCACTGCCCATGGCGCACAACATCGCTTACACACATCACACATACTTACCTGCCTAGCGACGTCGCTGTGGCCGGCAAACCGCCTCCTTTCTAAGGGTGCAGTTTGTTCGGCTTCACAGCGGCGTCACTAAGCGCCCGCCAAATAGAAGTTGAGGGGCGGAGATGACCGGGCTGAACATCGTGCCCACCTCCTTCCTTCCTCATTGCGGGCAGCCGCAGGTACGGTGTTGTTCGTCGTTCCTGGGGTGTCACACATAGCAATGTGTGCTGCCTCAGGAACGACGAACAACCTACGTCCACAACGACCAACGAGATTTTGAAAATGAACGACGCGTCAACGATCAACTATTAGGTGAGCATTTTTGATTGTTAACACTCGCTCGTAAGGGTTATACGCAATGACATCACTAATGAGGCCGGAAGTGAGTCACAAATTCCGTGACCCCAACGACATAGCGATGTCGTTGCGTGTAAATGGGCCTATAGTGTTCAACCAGGACAATGACTCAAAGCAAACATTGAAATTGGCAAAGAAATGGCTCAATAGCAATGAAGTGGATGTACTGGATTGGCCCCCACAGTCCTCAGACAGAACCCAATCAAACACTTGTGGATAGAGTTTAAGAAAAAGGTGTATACATACTTAAGTAAGTTGACAGTATGCACCAACATTAGGAATGTATAAAAGAGACCTGGGATCAGATTTTGGTTGAGACATGCTTGAATCTGATAGAGAGCATGCCCAGAAGGATTCAGGTAATGAATACTGAATCTAAATGTAGATTTACAAAGTAATAACAAAATAATAAAAAATAAAATTTAGATATTAGGAGTAAAACAGTTACAATGCAGTGATATGAGAAGAATCTGCATAAATAATCATATGCTAAATACTTGGATGTCAAATTTATGTATGAGATAGCCAAGATGATTGTCTAGAAAATGAAGGCAGTCTCACGCTCAAAGCTCTAGTGGATGGAGAGATATAGAGCCTGAAACATATATACCAGGAAGGGGCCCAGGATAGTGACATATTTAACAGGATATGGCACAAGATGGGGACATATATATCAGAATGGGGGTCACCTACAGTATACCAGAATGAGGGACATATTTACCAGAAACGGGACCTGGATGTTTGTCATATATACCAGGATGAGGACATATATACCAGGATGGGGACATAAATATCAGGATGGGGGAAATTTATAGCAGTATAGAGAACATATATACCTAGAAAAGGACATATATACCAGGAAGGGGCCCAAGATAAGGTGATATATGTCAGGATGGGGGACATATTTAGCAGGATGCGCAACATATTTACCAGAATGGTGAACATATTTACAAAGAAGGGGTCCAGGATGGGGTATGCTAGTACAGGATAGGGGGAATTACTGCATAATGAAGGGGGATGGCAAGACATGTCTTTATAAGATTTAGAATGCTACAAGGGCCCATACATGTGACCAACATGGAGAGGGGGCCCAAGGCCAAATTTTACACCAGGGTCCATGGGATTCTTGTTACACTGCTGGCCATATTCCTCTCCATTATTGACAGTTCTGGTCCACCTCCCTACAGTAGGCACCCCAATGAATTTGAAGGCTAAATTTGCATGTGGGCTTGAAAACTTGATTTTTTCAACACATGCACATCATACTAAAAAAACATATATAGCTTTTATTGTTTTCCTTGGTCCTATAGAGCTGTACAACTGGTTTCATTAGTAAAAATGTTCTGACTGGTCCATTTACATGGGTCAATGATAACCAAAACGAGCAAACATAGAAATACTTAAAATTGGAAAAAATAACACTGCATGTAACTTGAATACGCATATCATATCTGAAAAAGTGAGCAACAGAGGCTCCAATATGACTCTTAAATATCTCATGAATTATACTTGACATTCTTTCTTTAAAATGAAATTGGCTACCTCCTTGCAGTTTTAACATCCTCCAAATTTTTGATCATGGCTGCATTCATTCAAATATGGATGACAGTGATGTCAGATACTGACATTGAGTGGCTTATTTTGGCACTTTACTTATCCCAATAATATTCATCTGAGGATGTTTTGCACCCATAAACTTCAATAGACAATTTAAACTGAATTTACATTTGCATTGCAATACATTTTTGCATTGTTTTTGACTTTAGAAATCAATTAGTGATTTGTGATATAAATACCCCACAAAAACACTACAAAATATAGTGTCTTAAAAACTAATAATAAACATAATTTGAAGTATTATTAATTTCAAGAAATTAGTATGTTTTTGCTTTTCCAAGCTGAATAAAAAAACTAAGAGGAATGTCTATTTTAAGTAGATGGAACTTTTGCTGCTAATGATTTTTGGTTAGATAGATTTTAAGAAAAACTCTGATAATAATTGAATTCACTGAACACATAACAATTAAACAATAATGTCTGGTGGCAAAAGCACAAAAGCACACGGAAAAGAAATAAATGAGCAACTATAATAAATGGACATGCTACATCTATTGCACTTGCCACTGAAGTGGCAAGGTACGGAGAAAATAAATTCCATTTACAGTTAGGTCCAGAAACTTTTAGATAGTGACACAAGTTTTGGCATTTTTACCTATTTACAGTAAACATATTCAAGAAACATTTATATAATAAATATGGGCTTAAGTGCAGACTTTCAGCTTCAGTTTGAGAGTATTCACATTCTAATTGGAGTAATGGTTTAGGAATTACACCTCTTTAACCCCTTAACAACCACGGGCGGTAATATTGCATCCTAGTGGTCATAGTGTTAATCCCAGCGAGCTGCTGCACGCAGCCTGCAGCGATCAGTGCACATGTCAGCTGATTTGTACAGCTGACATGTGTTCCTGCCAGACATGAGTGGAATCGCATTCCACCTGTGCCTTTTAATATTTTAAATGGTGCTCTCAATATGTGACAGCGCCATTTTAAATGCGGTCGCGCTAAAACTTTACTTACAGCCCGACACCGGACATCACGTGATATGATCACGTGGATCCGATGGTTGTCATGGTAGCACAGGGTCATGTGATAACTCCTGTAGCTCGCATGGCGAAGGTCCTGTAACCATCAGCCGAGAACTGCTTATTACAAGAGATGAGCTTTTTTCCCAATCTGAGCGGTGCTTCTCTCATCATGAGAAAGAAACAAGCGATCAGACTGCTGATCCTTATAGCCCCCTAGAGGGACTATTAATAAAAGTTAAAAAAAGTTTTTAAAAATTAAAAAAAATAAAAACCTAAAAGTTCAAATCACCCCCCTTTCACCCCATTGAAAATTAAAAGGTTAAAAAAATAAAAAATATACACAAATTTGGTATCGCCGCGTTCAGAAATGCCCGATCTATGAAAATATAGAATCTGATCTGTAAATGGCGTAGCAACAAAAAAATTCCAAAGGCCAAAATTACGTTTTTTGGTCGCCACAAATTTTGCGCAAAATGCAATCACAGGCGATCAAAACGTAGCATCTGTGCAAAAATGGTTCCGTTTAAAAATGGCAGCTCAAGACACAAAAAATAAGCAGTCACTGAGCCCCAGATCATAAAAAATGAGAACCCTACGGGTCGTGGAAAATGGCGCAAAACGACGCCACTTTTTTTGGACAAACGTCTGATTTTTTTAACCCCTTAAAATAAAGTAAGCCTATACATCTTTGGTGTTTACGATCTCGCACCGACCTGAGGCATCTCACCAGCACATCAGTGTTACCATATAGTGAACACAGTGAATAAAATATCTCAAAAACAATTGTGCAATCACACTTTCTTTGCAATTTTTCCGCAATTTGGATATTTTTTGCCGTTTTCCAGTACACTATATGGTAAATCTCATGAATTTATTTAAAAATACAACTCGTTCCACAAAAAATGAGCCCTCATATGCCTATATTGATAGAAAAATAAAAAAGGTACGGCTCTCGGAAGAAGGGTGGCAAAAAAAAAAACAGGAAAGCACAAAATCGTCCGGTCGCGAAGGGGTTAATGTGTAGCTGCACTTTTTAAGGGGCCAAAAGTAATTGGGCAATTATCTCAATAGCTCTTTAATGGGCCCCCATGGGCTATTTCATTTTGAATCCATCATCAATTAAACAGGGAAGAGGTTTGGAGCTGATTCCAGGTGTGGCATTAGGATAAAAAAAGAAGAAATCAATCAGCGCGACAGCAGAAATGTTAGGAGTGGACAAATAAACAGTTTGGTACTTTCTGCAAAAAAAAGCAAAAAACTTGGGAACTCAAAAAGTCCTTGATGTCCACAGAAGACAACCATGGTGGGTGATAACAGAACTCTTTCCATGGTGAAAAAACCCCTTCACAACACACACCCAAGTGAAGAACACTCTCCATGAAGTAGGTGTTTCAGTGTCTGAGTCTACCATAAAGAGAAGACCTCATGAGATCAAATACAGAGCGTTCACTACACGGTGCAAACCATTAATCAGCCTTAAAAATAGAAAGGCCAAAAAAAATCTAAAGAATCCATTCAAACTTTGCCAAAAAAAAAAATCTAAAGAAGCCATCCAGTTCTTGAAAAGCATTCAATGGACAGATTAAACTAATGTACCGCCCCGGGGCTCGGCCGGCTGCCGAGCCGCTTGTGTCCGTGCTCGTCTGAGGGTGTCTCGAGCTCCTCCCAGACCCAGGGGTCACGTCGCTCTGAAAGGGAGTTGGCGCTACGTGTAGGGATTTCGATGGGGAAGGTTCACGGCCGAAGCTGGGGAGTTTAAAGGTGTAAGTTCGTGACGCCACCCACGGGTTGTGGTGAATGTGGACACCACCGCTGCCGTTAACTAGGCTCTTGGGGACGATGTTATGCAGCCTGGTGTTGACCCCTCCGTGGGCAGGGGGTGATGGTCCCGGGGCCCGTTGGTTGTGAGGTGCGGGCAAGATGGTGTGGTGCCGTGCACGGTCCGAGGGCACTGTTGTACTCACTATGACAGATACACCAGAGTCTCTGGTAAACCAAAAGGATGGTGGTCGGTGCCCGCAGCCGGCTGCGCTTTGCCCATTTCTCAGGTTGGTGGTTCCCGCCTTTCTCCTGCAGAACTTGACTGCCTATGCTTCAGCAATGGTAGTCCGCTCCCCGGCTTGATGTGTGTTGGGGAACCCGTTTGCCCGCAGGCGCTGGCCCGTGGGATCTCTCTGCCTGTGTGGTGGCTTTCTATCCCCGTCGGTGGGCTGTTACAATCTTTTGGATCTTGTGACGGGAAAGGACCTAAGGTCCAGACCTCAATCAGTGAAGTCGACGTGGTGCAGTGGCTTCTAGACCTCGTTCTGGGTCTGAGTACCCCTCCTGGTGCTCCGGTTTCCAGTTGGCTCCCCGGTTCGGTACCGGCGGGCCACTACCCTGTACCGGTCCCTTACAGTTCCACCAGCCACTCCTGCAGGCGGCAACCACCGTCTGCCTCCTAGCCAGAGGTGACTGGGCTCCAACCCAGACACCTGGTGTTAGACTGTGGCAGACCTGGACACAGGTCTGTACTTGAACTCCACTCCACTTCACTGTCAAAACTAATCTACTCTGTTTTTCCTGCCTCAGGGCCTTCGAACTCCTCGGTGGGTGTGGCCAACCGCCTGGCTCCGCCCCTTGGTGTGAACATCAAACCCTGAGGGAGGTGACTAGGGTTTGTAGGTTGGCTGCTGTCACCTTATTAGGGGCTGGTGTTGGTGCAGGGGGTCTACCTGTGACTACCTGGCCAGCTTTACACCTTACAATTAGGTGTGCGATCTCGTATGCGATGTGACACGCCCAGGTCGCATATGCGATTGAATGAGATTGCACGTAGGTCATTCATTTGCTGTCACACGTGCGTTGAAAGTCTATGTTAAATTGATCAATTTTGTGTGCAATCCTTTAGATCATGTGTTCTGTGACGTATGCATTGGGCACCCTTTTTTTTTTTTTTTTTTTTTTTTTTTTATTTATTGACTTGCCAAGCGTGTGTAATGTGTAGGGATGCGTTTTTACTATGTCATCTGCCATTCAGCTCTGCTACATGGCCACTAACAGCAGATCCAGACAGCCATGTAGCAGAGCTGAATGGCAGATGACAGCAGACACAGAAAGAGCCGCATGATCAGAATGAACTCGGGTTAACTTCACCCGACTTCATTCTCATGCTGCGGCTCTGTCTGTGTCGCGTCCTGATTAGCGGTCACCCGTGAAGGACTCACCGGTGACCGCTAAACTCCTGAGTAACTGAATTGAGCAGCCCTCTCTCATATGCTTACCGATCCCCGACGTGGCGCTGCACGGCATTCACACTGCTCCGGCAGCTTTTACTATTTTGAAAAAGCCGGCCGCTCATTAAACAATCTCGTATGCCCTGCTTTCCCCGCCCACCGGCGCCTATGATTGGTTGCAGTGAGACACGCCCAAACGCTGAGTGACAGGTGTCTCACTGCACCCAATCACAGCAGCCGGTGGGCATGTCTATACTGTGCGGTGAAATAAATAATTAAATAATTAAAAAAAACGGCGTGCGGTCCCCCCCAATTTTAAAACCAGCCAGATAAAGCCATACGGCTGAAGGCTGGTATTCTCAGGATGGGGAGCTCCACGTTATGGGGAGCTCCCCAGCCTAACAATATCAGCCAGCAGCCGCCCAGAATTGCCGCATACATTAGATGCGACAGTTCTGAGACTGTACCCGGCTCTTCCCGATTTGCCCTGGTGCGTTGGCAAATTGGGGTAATAAGGAGTTAATGGCAGCCCATAGCTGCCACTAAATCCTAGATTAATCATGTGAGGCGTCTCCCCGAGATACTTTCCATGATTAATCTGTAAGTGACAGTAAATATACACACACACACCCGAAAAAATCCTTTATTGGAAATAAAAAACACAAACATATACCCTGGTTCACCACTTTAATAAGCCTGAAAAAGCCCACCATGTCCGGCGTAATCCAGGATGGTCCAGCGTCGCTTCCAGCTCTGCTGCATGGAGGTGACCAGAGCTGCTGAAGACACCGCAGCTCCTTTCACCTCCACGCAGCAACTGAAGACAGCCGCGCAATCAGCTGAGCTGTCACTGAGGTTACCCGCGGCCACCTCTGTATCCAGTGACAGCGGGTAACCTCAGTGACAGCTCAGCTGATCGCGCGGCTGTCTTCAGTTGCTGCGTGGAGCTGACAGGAGCGGCGGTGTCTTCAGCAGCTCCTGTCACCTTCATGCAGCAGAGCTGGATGCGACGCTGGAGGTCTGTGGATTACGCCGGACATGGAGGGCTTTTTCGGACTTATTAAAGTGGTGAACCAGGGTATATGTTTGTGTTTTTTATTTCTAATAAAGGATTTTTTCAGGGGTGTGTGTGTTGATTTACTGTCGCTTACAGATTAATCATGGAAGGTATCTCGGGGAGACCCCTGACATGATTAATCTAGGATTTAGTGGCAGCTATGGGCTGCCATTAACTCCTTATTACCCCGATTTGCCAACGCACCAGTTCAAATCGGGAAGAGCCGGGTACAGTCCCAGAACTGTCGCATCTAATGTATGCGGCAATTCTGGCCGGCTGCTGGCTGATATTGTTAGGCTGGGGGGCTCCCCATAACGTGGAGCTTCCCATCCTGAGAATACCAGCCTTCAGCCGTATGGCTTTATCTGGCTGGTTTTAAAATTGGGGGGACCGCACGCCGTTTTTTTTAATTATTTAATTATTTATTTCACTGCACAGTATAGACACACCCACCGGCTCCTGTGATTGTGTGCAGTGAGACACCTGTCACTCAGCGTGGGGGCTTGTCTCACTGCAACCAATCATAGGTGCCGGTGGGCGGGGAAAGCAGGGAATACGAGATTGTTTAATGGGCGGCTGGCTTTTTCAAAATAGTAAAAGCCGCCGGAGCAGTGTGAATGCCGTGCAGCGCCGTGCCGGAGATCGGGGATCGGTGAGTATGAGAGAGGGGGTAAGAGGGATAGACTTACATGGACAGAGAGAGAGGGACAGAGATAATGACCGACTGACAGAGATTAGTGAATGACAGACATTGTGAGGCACTTCAGAACGCAGCTTTGCAGCTGCGCTCTGAAGCGGACTTTTTTAAGCTGCGGTGCAGAGCGCACACCTGCGCACATAGCCTCAGACATCAAAATCGTATGAGGGATGTCACACGTTTCAATTGACTAGGTTCGTACAACAAAACGTCCAATGTATGAGGAATAAACGACGTGTATGCGATCACCGTATTTGTGTTCAATCTTGATCGCACGTAGGTGTCACATGCAAATACGTCACGAACGATGCCGGATGTGCGTCACTTACAACTTGACCCCGACGACGGATGGAAAGATTTATTGAAGCGTGTAAATCAGGCATAAGATCAACCTGTACCAAAATGAGAAGGCTTGAAAAATATGATAGAGGCAGTGTGTTGGCTGGACATGCATGACTTCCAATAGCACTGGGTCCCTAGAGTTAATTGATAATGTGACTGAAGACAGAAGCAGCCGGATGTATATAATTTCTGCTCAAATTCAACCAAATACAGCAAGGTTGATTAAACAACGATCCACAGTACAGATGGACAATGACCCAGTATATACTGCAAAAGCTTCCCAGGAGATATTTCAGGCAAAGAAGTGAAATATGGCCAAGTCAATCACCAAATCTCAACCCTATCGAGCATGAATTTCATTAAGACAAAATTAATTTGTATAAGACAAAACTTAAGGCAGAAAGACCCACAAACAAGTAACGACTCAAGTCAGCAACAGTAAAGGCTGGCAGAACATGACAATAGAGAAAAACCAGCATTTAGTGACATCCATGGCTTCTTTGTCTGTGTCATTGTCTGTGAAGTAATAAAAATTAACGTTTTATTTATGGTAAGTTGCCCAATTACCTTTGAGTCACTGAATTGAGGAGGGGTTGTAGAAAATGGTTGCAATTCCTAAAGGTCTCTGTTACGCTCGCTGAGGGGCAGCAAGTGTCTAGGGGTGAACCCACTGGGCCATGCACTGGACTTTCCCGAAGGAGCAACCAGCAGCAAACCCCTATACAGGGATTGTGTGTCGCACCAACATAGGGCCTAAATGCATGACTCCCAGGGACCGGCAGATAGTCTCTTACAGACTGGTAAAGTCTATCAATGTCCGATGCTCAGGTGTGGCAGCACGAAGATGGTAACTTGGACTTGGCAGGTCGGTGGTGATGGCTCAGACGAGGCGGCACAGAGGTGGTGGCTGAGATGTGGCAGCACGGAGGTGGTGGCTCAGATATGGCAGCATGGAGGTAGTGGCTCAGATGTGGCAGCATGGAGGTAGTGGCTCAGACAGGGAAGCACGGAGGTGATAGTAGAACGAGACAGAGGTTAGGCACACAAAACTTGTACTAGGACTAAATAGCAAGACTAGGCACAGTAACGTACAGTGAGCAGAAAACTAGCAATGCAGTAATAGGCAACGTTGCTCAGGCGCACCCTATAAGGGGAGGCCGTTTTAAATACCTTTAGGCTAACAGGTGACTTAGGAATAGCTTCCGCGTAATGGGATGCCTGGCCCTTTAAGAAAGGGGCGTGACCGCGCACGCACCCTACGTGCACTCACAGCATAACTGCGCATGGCCTGGAAGCAGGAGGAAACCACGGCAGATCTTGGGACAGGAGAGGAGCGAGAGGGACCGCCGGGCAAGTGATAATAGAGGGTGTCCCCGCTGGGAGCGGGAACACGTAGTGATACCATGCTGGGACCAGGCAGATGAGAGGGAGGTCGCCCCAGCCAGGACCTGGGAGCGGGGATGCATGGGGATACCACACTGAGAGTGTGCAGATGAGAGGGACCCTGCCCCAGCCGGGACCTGGGAGCGGAGATGCATATGGATACCATGCTGGGACCGAGACTGGGCTCTACAGTTTCACAGGATATTATATTTTTGTTCAACCTTTTAATTAAACCCTACAGGTCAACTGCCTCTCAGTTGTTTCATTTTAAATAAAAAGTGGAGACATGTAGAGCCCAAATCACGAATACTTGGTCATTCTCCAAATGTTTTTGGACCTAACTGTATATAATCCAAATACCCTCATATGTAATGGTCTGTGGATGCCCTAATGGGGCAACCCCTTTGTAGGGAACCTGAGAGATGATTCATGCTGTCCATACTGGTTTTTGTCTCCCTGCTCTTGCTCTCCTGTCTGCCAAATAGGATGCAGTCATAACAAGAAGATGGTCTTTCAGTTAAGTAGTTAAGTACAGGCATGCTGATAAATAACAGAAAGGAATTAACAGTGCTGACAAACTGCTGATAAGGAATCTCCCAAGTAAAAAGGGCAGCAAGACCATGCTTTATCCATGTTTCTGTGTGAAGGGGAAAGTATATTTAAATACCTGTAGCAATAATGCAATGACTGGCTTACATTGTTATAAAAATTCTCTTTGTATAAATATATTTTATTAAAAGATTAAAAAGCACACAGTGTGTCAAATATGTATAAATCCAGGGCCATCTGGGAATCCATCACAGCTTTTTATCTCTTAACCAGTAGTGTAGTGCAATGTAGGAATCACTGCAGACTTGAACTCTCCGCATCTCTGCTCCAAAAGTTTTATATCTTGAAAACATTAAAAACTAACACTAGCAGACTAGCAATAATAATGTACACAATGTACTGAAAGGGATGGTTCATGGGCACATTTCATTCCAGCAGCCACAATAATAACTGCTCTAGCAAGATAGAATAATAAACAGATAATAAATTCATGCCCTAAAGATCAACACTATTCAATGTAAACTATCAGAAGGGAGAAGCAGATGGAGATTTTCCGTAAGCCAATATCTCCGCCACCTCCAGCTTGCTCTTGTATAACCTTGCCATCAACTTTTACAACACAGTTTTGCCTATTAGCTATATAATATTTTAGCTGTTACTTATTAAATTAATATTTCTCCTTTTTTTCCTGATTAATGAAAGATGCCTGCATTTGCATTCATTCCGAATTTGCAGTTCTAATTAGCAATAACTATAATGTTCACTTTATAAAGCATCAATAACTGTATTTGTTAATTATTAGTATAGCCCTGGCACAGACCTAGTTTATGGAAAGTCCATTTTATTATTCACTATTCTCTTTTTTTTAATTCTGCAGCACCTTGTTTCAGGGAACAGATGCATAGGAAGCCCTCTGCTCAATTATGCAAATCAAAAGTCTGGTTTATATGCAAAATACTGACATTGCCTTCAATACATTCCAGTTTTGCCTCCAAGACGACATTATTTCTTAAAATATTTTTCATACAATTCTGGCATTTCAATTGGCAAGGATTAAATCCTAAAGGCTATGACTTTGAATCCCTCTCCTGCTTCCACCTATGGGAGTTCAAGTTTGAAATATAAATGCTGAATGCTAGCATCTGCGGTGCAACATCATGGTGTCATACAAAGAAATGTAGTGGCAGAGCTGAATTGAATTATGGACATAAAAACATTGCGAGTGTTTGTGTGTATGTTCAGCACTGAAAATTCCAATCAGATTTACAAGTGATTTGTTCAGGATAATTCCCATGTCACTGAATATTGAATACAGAACAGAACACTGTAACATGTTGTTTTACTGCAAAGGCGATAATGTTGTTAACAATAGGCAATAATCAGCATGTTACAAAATGGGGATTTATAAGAGTTTTGTAAATTGCTTGAGATCACAAGTCCATTTTTCAGCATATGACTGTGCCCCAGTTAACATTTATATGATGGTTTTAACTTGCATTTGTTTTTTTTATAAATAACTGGAACGGATACCAGAGACGAAGCTTTGTAAATTAAAAAAAAAATAATGTGAACTTTCCTAATGTAAAGGTTCATCTCTCTCTGCTGTCTAGAATAAAAAAATTATAATTTAAGAATCAATTAATGTAAATGTAGGTTTCAAAAAATTATAGTTTTATAGCTTATTAATTTATTTTTTTTATAATATATATATATATATATATATATATATATATATATATATATATATATATATATATTATTACATGCATTTACAGACATTATCATCACTGTTTCCATTGGGGCTCATAATCTTATTTCCCTACAATTTTTGGAGTGGGGAAAGAAATATGGAGAGAATATACAAACTTACAGATCGTGAGCCACTGAAACGCTGGGGAAAGCTGTAGTGGGAGTGTACCAACTGGACCACAGGGGGGGACCCAAGCCTACCCTGACATGGGAGGGGCTTGACTAAGCGACCATCGAGGTGGATACCAGGTGCCACTCTCAGAGCAGTATCTGAGACGGTGGCAGCTGACCCCCAGGGCAGGGAACGCAGAGACAGACACAGGTGTAGGCCAGTACAGTGGGTATGACAAAGGCAGACAGGTATGGGAAGATGAGTACAGGAATAGATAAATGGATAGGAGCACAGGACCAGACAACTAGCTAGTAGACGGAAAGGCTGACTAATTAAAGGTGTAGCACAGGCACCTCCCCCTTCCTTAAAGGGAACTTGCCAGGTCAAAAAAGCGTTCTGACCTACAAGCAGGAGCCTATGTGAGCTGCTAACCCCTTCCTACCCATCTCTGTGTTGTTATATTGTGTAATATGAAAGTAATTAAATAACGTTTTATTACTTTCATATATCCTATGTAAATGAGCAGGGTCTGTAGCCCCATGGACATCTCATCGCCCTGTGGGCGTGATACCACAGATTTACATCAGCGACGTGACCGTCGCTACTTCAAAATCTCGCGCGTGCGCGCGCTTACCATTCCCGCCGCCTCATCCTGTTTGGTGTCGGCTTTTGACGCGCACTGCGCATGCTCAGAAGACGCCTGCGGTTCCAGTCATGCGCAGTGCGAGTCAGAAGCCGAGAAGCAAGTGCAAGGCAACGAGAATGGTAAGCGTGCGCACGAGAGATTCTGAAGCTGCACAACTGACATCGCTCATGTAAATCCATTGTATCACGTCCACAGGGGCGTGATACCATGGAAAGCATGTAGACGCCCACAGGGCGATGAGACGCCCATGGGGCTAGAGACCTATGCTATTTACATAGGATATATGAAAGTAATAAAAAGTATTTTATTACTTTCATATTATACAATATAACAACACAGGGATGGGTAGGAAGGGCTAGCAGCTCACACAGGCTCCTGTTTGTAGGTCAGAACGCTTTTTTGACCTGAAAGGTACCCTTTATGTATCTAGGGCCTCCCAGCAATGCTGAGAGTCACATACAGAAATGGAGCGCCGGACCTTTCAGAACAAAACAGGTGCTCGCCTGCTCTAAGTGCATTCCTGAAGGACCTGAGAGGAGGCTGCAGCAGAGAAGCACATGGATGGCCGTGGGGGTGCGGAGGAATACGCAGTCTGTCCGCGGCAGTTAGTGAGTTGGCGTCCCTGTTGGAGAGAGCCAAGGTAGTGCAGCCAGGGCTGGTATCAGCACCCAGTGAACCCGAGCAAGTGGGTGGGCCCTGGACAGCCGGGGGGCTACTCACCGAGTTCTGGGGGCCATAGTTCTCAGACCAGCAGCTGCACTTTCCTGGCTGTCAGCCCTTTAAACCCAGCACTTTCACCCAGAGTTCACTGCTGAATGCTGCATGCATGTGTATTGAAGTTCATCTGCAGGTGGAGGTAGCAAGCAATGTGCTGTGCTTCTGTCCCACAGATGAAGAGAGAGAGGAGCCGCAGTGTAGTGCCAGGCAGCATCATCCGGGCCCAGATCTGCCTCCCACCCTAGCTGTATGGGTCCCCAAAAGTTGTATGTGCCCCCCAGAGCTATATAAGCCTTCCCTTAAAGCTGTATGGGTTCCCAGAGCTGTATGGTCCCCCAGAGTTGTATGTGCTCCGTGAGCTGTATTGGCCCCCAGGGCTGTATGGGCCCCCCGAGCTGTATGGGTTCCCTAGAGCTGTATTGGCCCCCAAGACCTGTATTCCACACTCTAGTAATGTGTATGCCACATAGTAATGTGTATGTCCCTCCAGTAACGTCTATGCCCCAGTAACATCTATGCCCCCCAGTAATGTGTATGTCCTCCGGTAATATGTATGCCCCCAGTAATGTGTATGCCTCCCACCAATGTGTATGCCCCCCAGTAATGTGTATGCCCCCAGTTATGTGTATGCCCCCCAGTAACGTGTATGCTCCCCAGTAATGTGTATGACACTCAATAATGTGTATGTCCCCAGTAATGTGTGTGCCCTCTAGTAATGTGTATACCCCCAAGGAACATGCATACCCCTCAGTAATGTGTATGGCCCCATTAATGTGTATGGACCCAAGTAATGTCTATGCCCCCAGCCTCTCTTGTGATGTATATAATGTAGCCCCCAGCCTCCCCTGTGATGTATATACTGTAGTCTCCAGACCTTCCTGTGATGTATATACTGTAGTCCCCCCCCAACCTAAAAATTGCAGCCTGCAGCCTCCCCGGAATTGCCGAAACCATTAGATGCGACAGTCCCAGCACTTTACCTTTCTCTTCCCAATTGCCCTGGTGTGGTGGCATTTGGGGTGATAAAGTGTTAATTGCAGCTCACAGTTGCCACTAAACCCTAGATTAGTAATGGGAGACATCTATGAGACCTCCTCATTACTAATCTGTAAGTAAAGGTAAATAAACACAAACACCTAAAAAGTCTTATATTTGAAATAAAATGCAATAAAACACTCTCACCCATTTATTAAGCCCCAAAACACCCATGCCGGTCTGACGTAATCCACACGTGGTCCCATGACGATTCTAGCTTGGCTATATCTGAAGCTCACAGTGAGTGCCATACAACATGACTGCCCAATGTGAGCTTCAGGAAGAGACTGAGTGAGCAGCGCAATCAGTGGTCATGTCACTCAGGTAAGTTACAGGTACAGCTAGAGGTTCCACGGCCATCCAACTTGACCACAGGGTACTTCATTAAACTCAGCGACCCCACCTGAGGTGAGGTCACTGAGTTTACTAAGATCACCTGAGGTCAGGTTACCTGTGGTCACAGGTGCAGGGCCATGGGAACCTCCTGCTGTGACCACAAATCAACTGAGTGATGTCACCGCTGATCACACGGCTCACTCAGTCTCAGCCTGAAGCTCAAACTGGGCAGTCATTATCATAATATGGAGGGACCCTATGCCAATTTTTTTTATTTATTTTATTATTTTTCATATACAATAAAGATCCGCAGACAGGGTCTGTGATTGGAAGCATCAGACACACTGTCACTTAGCGTGAGGCCGCGTCTGACTGCAACCAATGACAGATGCTGGTGAGCGGGGAAAGCAGTGCATATGCAATGAAGGATAGTGAGTGTCCCGGGAACTGAATGAGCAGCCACGTGAGCAGTTACAGCCACGCTGGAGCTGTATGTCATTCTTATGCGGGTGTCACACGAGACGATCTATCGTGCGATATGTCGTCGGGGTCACGGTTTTCGTGATGCACATCCGGCATCGTTTGCGACGTCGTTTCGTGTGACACCTACGAGCATCTCAGAATGATTGCAAATCGGTTACAAATCGTGTATCGTTTACACATCATTTATTTTTCTTTGCGCCAGTTGTTCATCGTAACCTGGGTAGCACACATCGCTTCGTGTGACACCCCGGGAACGATGAACTGCAGCATACCTGCGGCCGCCGGCAATGCTGAAGGAAGAAGATGGGCTGGATGTTTACGTCCTGCTCATCTCCTCCGCTTCTATTGGCCGGCGTCTATGTGACGTCGCTGTGACGCCGAATGTTCCACCCCCTTCAGGAAGTCGATGTTCGCCACCCACAGCGACGTCGCTCAGCAGGTAAGTACGTGTGACGGGGGTTTAACGACTTTGTGCGGCACGGGCAGCGATTTGCCCGTGACGCACAAACGACTGGGGCGGATACGATCTCTCATGCGATCGCACGATAGATTGTATCGTGTAACGCCCGCATTATTTTCTTTATTTTTCCTTTATTTTTTTTATTTCCCGAGTTGCCAGATCTGGATCAAAACCTGGAATTCCCTGAGAATTCTGGGTCTAGCACTCAGATATGTTTAAAACTGCGTGGATCCAGACTTTTACAGTCTGGGTCCGCTCATCACTGGTTAATGCATACCTGGGGCCTTGCAGGCCTGCTAAGTTACTTGTTTTCTATGGTAGATATCTATGGTTGCGCGTTCTAGGGTTAATGTTTATCAATAATTTCTCATTTTTCCCAAAAAATACATTTGTAGTGACTTTGAGAGGTGTATATATATATATATATATATATATATATATATATAAATATTGTAACGTTGCACCCCGCACCTGGGGGTTCAACTCGCTTGCAGCGGGGTGAGGTAGCTTCAGCAACACATTTACAGTCTTTTTATAAAAAATTCCAGCCGTTTATTAAAAACTTGTCATAAATGGCAAACATTAAACATAACAGGCCTCTCCTGGCTTAAGGCAAAAACATAGCACAACCACATACCGTGGGCTTCCAGTCCAATACAGTCTCTATTGGAAGTGTGGCGCCCGTACACACTGGCTCCTGCCAGGGAACAACACTTGCTGTGGCTCCTTCCAAGAACCCAGAGACACTCTGCAGACTCCTGTCTGTCTCTCCACTCCAGGAGAGCTTTGTTCCAGTAGCCACAGCACTAACCAGCCTGGCTTCCACACTATTTCCAGTCTAAACCCAGACTGAATTCCAGAGCCCCGTGTTCAGCCTCCACACAGGCTGATACACCCAGAGCTCCCTGCTCTGCTCTCACACTCTGCAGAACACACACTGAGTCTCCTAAATCAGACTGAACACACCCACAGGTGGAGGTCTGTGATTCCAGACCTGCACAGCACACAGGCATTATTAAAGGGAACCTGACCCTTATATGCAGAAACAAGCCTTTGTGGAACTACAAGTCCCATAGCAACCTCTTCAGTTTAATATCGCAGCGACCTTCTCCACTGCGACATATAGCAACCATTTACCACATTGGTGGTCGCTATCTCACAATATATATATATAAAATACCCAAAAGTGACACCAACCTAAAAACTGCACCCGTCAAGCTGCTGAAAACCACATGGAAGAAGTTTCTTAACCGTTCAGGTGCTTCACAAGAACTAAAGCAATGTTGAAGGAAAAAATTAAAATTTTACTTTTTGCCACAAAAATGTATATTTAGCCCCAAATGTTGCAGTTTCACAATTATAACAAGGGTAAATGCACCATAGAATTTGTTGTGCAATTTCTCCTTAGTACGCTACCCATATGTGGTGAAAAACTACTGTTTGGGCAGGAATGAGCGCCAATTCAGTTTTTGAATGCAAAATTGTCTTGAATTATCAGCGGACACAATGTCACATTTGGAGAGCCACTAATGTGCTTAAACAGTGAACCCCCCCCCCCTCAAGTTTATCTAGATGCTTAATTAGCACTTTGAACCCCAAGTTGTTTCAGAGTTTTATAATGTTGAGTCGTGAATATGAAAAATAAATTTTTACCCCAACAATGTTGCTTTAACACAAAATGTTTCATTTTCACAAGGGTAACAGGAGAAAATGCACCCTACAATTTGTTGTGCAATTTCTCCTGAGTACGCCAATACCCCATTTGTGAAAAAAAAAAAACACTAATTGGTAGGGCTCGGAAGGGAAGGAGTGCCATTTGAATTTTTAAACAGAAAATTGGCTAGAAACGTTAACGGATGCCATGTCACGTTTGGAGATTCCATGAGGTGCATAAACAGTGGATCTCCCCCACAAGTGACCACATTTCGGAAACTAGACCCTTCATGGAATTTATCTAGATCTGTGGTAAGCACTCTGAACCCACAGGTGTTTCACAGAAATCTATAATGCTGAGCCATGAAAATAAAAAATAAATTTTTACCATAAAAATGTTACTTTAACCCCAAATTTTTCATTTTGACAAGGGTAACATGAGAAAATGTATGATACAATTTGTTGTGCACTTTCTTTGTTTGTTTGACAATATCTCATATGTGGTTGAAAACTACTTTTGAGGCACAGTACAAAGTGAAGAAGGGAAGGAGCGCCATATTGGAGATCAGATTTAGTTAGAATGTTTGAGGGTGCCAAGTCCCATTAGCAGAACCCCTTACGTAGCAGAACAGCAGAAATCAGGGAGCATGTTTCATTGTGGGACAAGATGACGTTTTCGCTATACAATTTTTATTTACATGTGCCTTTTTATTTTGCATTTTATTCCACTTTTTTGTAAGTTATATGATAAAAAGATATTGTTTTTGCTATGTTTCTTATTTAATTTATTTATGGTGTTCACTGAAGAGGTTAATAACGACTTGTTCTTGATGCGGCGATACCAAATATATAGGTTTTTTTACATAAATATACATATATATTTATTGTCATTTTTTTATTCTCTACTTTCTGATTTTTAAAAAATATTATTACTATTTTAACTTTTTGTTTACTTTTATTGCTTTAATCGCACATATAATGTATTGTAATGCACCAGCATTGCGATACATTATATTTGTCAGTACTGAACTCCTAGCATAGTCTAAATGGCTTCCTACAGCTGGGTTACCCGGAAGTCATCATGATGGCCTTGGATTGCCATAGGAAAGATTGTGCACTTGCGATGACGTCGCGAAGGCACTGATTGGCCCTTTCCAGTCTCCTAAATACTGCGATTGATATCATAGTATTTAGGTGGTTAAACAGGCACCGCTCCTGGCTGTGAGAACCGGAACTCGGCTGTCATGTCAGGCAAGCTCCTGGCAGTGATCACGCGTGCATAGCTCCTGATCTCCTCTGCATGTGTGATCCACAGGATGTACTGGTATGTCCAAGGTCGTGAATGGGCTAAAAATAACAAAAACAATTGTAATTCTCTGTCATGAGATAACCGTAAGATTGCTTTGTCACCTATCTAACTCTCAATCAAATACCCATCAAAGTAACTACTACCAAGGGTGTTAAAATGCTGGGCCTAATAGCACCTTTGTGAAGACCCCCTTCAAATGGATAATAACTCAGGGTAATCCTATTAAAAGTCATATTCCCAGAATTTAAAGAAAACAGCAATCCCGAGAAACTTTGGTATGAATCTTAAAGGGACAGTATCGCGCTTTTTTATTTTTGTATTAAAAATAGTGATTCTGAAATCAAGTATTTCTAATACAAAATGAAAATCGTAGCTTATTTACTTTTTCTGTTATTCTAATTTTACTGTATGCACTGGGGGCCATGTTGGATTTGCTGTGTGTGTAACGACAGTTACACACTCCTTTATGGCAGCCCCTGTGCATAGAGAATAGTGGTCGCTATCCAACCCTATGTTTAACGTTACAGTGGGCGTATGCTGTGACCTGGACGCGCCCCCTGGGCTGTCCAGATCACAGCAGAGGGAGGAGTTCAGCCGCCATCATCGTGGAGCTCACAGCGTATGCTGTTTGCTCCACTTCCCCCCTGTCAACCGCCGGGATGTGTGAGTACAGGCCGCCTCCCCTCCCCTGCCCACATTACCGATGACACCGCCTCCCTCCGCTCTCCCCAGCCCCCGCTACTGCTACCGCTAGTGCCGCTCCTCGCCGTTCCCGTCTCCGCTGACACTCCATCCCTTCGCTCTCCTCAGCCCCCGCTAGTGCCGCCCCTCCCCCTCGCCGTTCCCGTCTCTGCTGACACCCCATCCCTTCGCTCTTCTCAGCCCCCGCTAGTGCCGCCCCTCCCCCTCGCTGTTACCGTCTCCGCTGACACCCCATCCCTCCGCTCTCCCCAGCCCCCGTTACTGCTACCGCCGCCCCTCTCCCTGCCGTTACCGTCTCCGATGACACTTCCTCCCTCCGCTCTCTCCAGCCACCGCTCTGCTCGCCGCTGTATGTGTGTGCCCTTGCCCCACTACATGCGAGTACCGCCACTGATGCTGTCTGCACGGCTGTGTATTATCCTCTCCTGTTTGATAATATCTGCTGAGCCGTGTATCTAATCCTCTCTTGGGTGATACACAGCTCAGCAGAACGCATCACCCAGGACAGGATTAGATACATGGCCGTGCACACAGCATCACCCAGGACAGGATTAGATACACAGCTCAGCAGACAGTATCACCCAGGACAGGATTAGATACACAGCTCATCAGACAGTATCTAATCCTGTCCTGGGTGATAATGTCTGATGAGCTGTGTATCTAATCCTGTCCTGGGTGATACTGTCTGCTGAGCCGTGTATCTAATCCTCTCCTGGGTGATGCTGTGTGCACGGCCATGTATCTAATCCTCTCCTGGGTGATGATGTGTGCACGGCCGTGTATCTAATCCTGTCCTGGGTGATGCTGTGTGCACGGCCGTGTATCTAATCCTGTCCTGGGTGATGCAGTCTGCATGGCCGTGTATCTAATCCTGTCTTAGGTGATGCTGTGTGCACGGCCGTGTATCTAATCCTGTCCTGGTTGATGCGGTCTGCACGGCCGTGTATCTAATCCTGTCCTGGGTGATGCTGTGTGCACGGCCGTGTATCTAATCCTGTCCTGGGTGATGCTGTGTGCACGGCCGTGTATCTAATCCTTTCCTGGGTGATGCTGTGTGCACGGCCGTGTATCTAATCCTCTCCTGGGTGATGCTGTGTGCACGGCCGTGTATCTAATCCTGTCCTGGGTGATGCTGTGTGCACGGCCGTGTATCTAATCCTGTCCTGGGTGATGCTGTGTGCACGGCCGTGTATCTAATCCTGTCCTGGATGATGCTGTGTGCACAGCCGTGTATCTAATCCTGTCCCGGGTGATGCGGTCTGCATGGCCATGTATCTAATCCTGTCCTGGGTGATGCTGTGTGCACGGCCGTGTATCTAATCCTGTCCTGGTTGATGCGGTCTGCATGGCCGTGTATCTAATCCTGTCCTGTGTGATGCTGTGTGCACGGCCGTGTATCTAATCCTGTCCTGGGTGATGCTGTGTGCACGGCCGTGTATCTAATCCTTTCCTGGGTGATGCTGTGTGCACGGCCATGTATCTAATCCTCTCCTGGGTGATGCTGTGTCCACGGCCGTGTATCTAATCCTGTCCTGGGTGATGCTGTGTGCACGGCCGTGTATCTAATCCTGTCCTGGGTGATGCTGTGTGCACGGCCGTGTATCTAATCCTGTCCTGGGTGATGCTGTGTGCACGGCCGTGTATCTAATCCTGTCCTGCGTGATGCGGTCTGCACGGCTGTGTATCTAATCCTGTCCTGGGTGATGCAGTCTGCACGTCCGTGTATCTAATCCTGTCCTGGGTGATGCTGTGTGCACGGCCGTGTATCTAATCCTGTCCTGGGTGATGCTGTGTGCACGGCCGTGTATCTAATCCTGTCCTGGGTGATGCTGTGTGCACGGCCGTGTATCTAATCCTGTCCTGGGTGATGCGGTCTGCATGGCCGTGTATCTAATCCTGTCCTGGGTGATGCGGTCTGTACGGCCGTGTAGCTAATCCTGTCCTGGGTGATGCGGTCTGCACGGCCGTGTATCTAATCCTGTCCTGGGTGATGCGGTCTGCACGGCCGTGTATCTAATCCTGTCCTGGGTGATGCGGTCTGCATGGCCGTGTATCTAATCCTAGCCTGTGTGATACTGTCTGCTGAGCCGTGTATCTAATCCTAGCCTGTGTGATACTGTCTGCTGAGCCGTGTATCTAATCCTAGCCTGGGTGATACTGTCTGCTGAGCTGTGTATCTAATCCTAGCCTGGGTGATACTGTCTGCAGAGCCGTGTATCTAATCCTGTCCTGTGTGATACTCCTGCTGTCCTTGGTGACACTTTAGACATTTCTGGTCACCAACAAAATGGCTGTGCACTGTGTCCCTACATGTCATTCTCTGTTATCCTTTGTAAACACTCAGATTGGGAGGTGGAGGCGACATCACACAAAAGGAGAGCAGACTCCGCCCACTTTACTGCAAGCTGTAACGTGAGCTTTTTCCTACAGTGGGATTTCTGTAGGATTTCAGAAGCTGCTCCCCCTTAGTGTTTAACAGTGGAAACAGTGGAAAATATTAAACTTTTAAAAAAAATTTTTACATTTTGCTCAATTAAAAAAAGAAAATAATATTTAAGCAAAACATTAAAATAATATTACTTTTCATTTTTTCAGGTATTTAATTTTTTTTTTCTGACGATACATTCCCTTTAAGAGAGGAGATCCAGAGAGTTGTGACAGAAGAGTAATGAATGCCAATCCTTAGTCACCCATCATCCTGCACTGATCTACTGACTAGAGATGAGCGATGTTCGAGGTTTGCCAATTTCATGTTCGAGGGATTTTGGGAGGTGTTCGAGTCGTTCAACGAACTTGAAAGATTGGCTAAAAGTTCGGCAGTTCGAGTTACGTTCGAGAACGGTTCGATCACCAAAAGTGTGGTTTTTTACAGCTACGTGTGCAGGGAGCCATCGCTGGCAGCCTGCGGTAAGATGGTAACCAGGGTAAATATCGGGTATTAAAGCAAAGCGCTTTGCATAGTAACCCGATGTTTACCCTGGCTACATGGGCAAAAATCCCCAAAAGCCACACAGAAGCACTTCCGTGTGACTTCCGTCAGATGCCGCTGCAGTCTGTGTCCCGCTCCAGCCCCATCCCTGCGGCTGCCTGCTCAGCAGTGTCCACAGCTGCCCGCACTGTACGGTGTCCGCAGCTGCCCACACTGCAGTGACAACAACCGCAGGGATGACAAGCGCTGCGTCAGGAGGTTAGTGAAGTTCCTTACCTGCGGTGATGAAGTCCTGCCCTCCCGACATCAGCGATGTCACTGTTCTCCATGGCCGCTGCTTGTCACATCTCCTCTCGCTGCCGACCCAAGACTGTCACTACCGGTGATGTCACAGGCACTCGCGATACATAGTTGTGAAGGCGACGGTCATTGAACTCAGTGACAGCTCTGCTAACAGGAGTGCAGCACCGCAGGTAATGTACCTCGCTATCCTCCTGACAGCAGAACTTGTCATGCCCTGCAGTGACCTGGGCTGACCTATTGATGTTAGCTCAGGTCACTGCATTGCTCTCCCAGCCAATGTGAAACATTTTGTTCTTCATTGACTGGGACATGGTATGGATCGTCATGGGACCCCCTTAGATTACACCAGACCTGCATTTGTTTTTCTTTCTAATAAATTGGTGAAAGAGGGAATGTTTTGGGGAGTGTTTTTTCAAATAAAAATGTGTTTGTCGTCTATTTTTTTTTATTACTGACTGGGTTGGTGATGATAGACGCCTGACATCACGAATCCCAGGGCTTGATGCCAGGTAACATTACACATCTGGTATTAACCCCATATATCACCCCGTTTGCCACCGCACCAGGGCAACGGGATGAGCTGGAGCGAAACACCAGGATTGGTGCATCTAATGGATGCGCCACTTCTGGGGCTGCTGCGGCCTGCTATTTTTAGGCTGGGGAGAGTCCAATAACCATGGACCTCCCTAGTCTGAGAATATCAGACCCCAGCTGTCCGCTTTACCTTGGCTGGTGATCAAATCTTGGGTGGACCCCCACGTGTTTTTAAAATAACAGCGTGGGGTGCCCTCAGTTTTGGATATCCAGCCAAGGTGAAGCTGCCAGCTGTGGTCTGCAGGCTGCAACCGTCTGCTTTACCCTACCTGGCTATCAAAAATAGGGGGAACCCCACGTCATTTTTTTTTTTTATTTATTTTTTTTTTTTTGGCGAAATACAAGGCTAAACACCCCTTAGTGCCACATGAAAGGCACCAAAGGGTGCAAAATTACAAAATGCAGGAGGGATTCAAAAAGAGGAGCTTTCATAGAAGCGCCATCATCTGGCGCTGTATCCAACTCTTCCAGCAGCTCTGGAGCCGGGTGGCTTGCTGGGTAATAATGAGTTAATACTAGCTTTGTTTTACTAGCTAGTATTAAGCCAGAGATTCTTAATGTCAGGCAAGTGTGACCCGGCCATTAAGAATCTCCAATAAAGAGTTAAAAAAAAGGCACCACACAGAGAAGAAATACTTTAATAGCAATAAATTTACAGACACATTAGAGACTCCATGTTTATTACTCCCTGTCATCCCTCCACGATCGATGGTCTTCTGTCTTCAACCCATGCAGCTCTGCTACATCAGACAGCACAGCATGGGAGGAAGAACGCTGCTGCTCCCGTGCAGTGTATTTACTCAGTGAGTGAGCAGAAGCTGCGTGCTGTAAGCGGTGACGTCACCGCTGACAGGCGGGTTACCATAGCAACGGTGCTCCGATCACGTAATTCCCAATGCTGCTATTTACCGGCTGTGAAAGCTAGCCCTGCATGTGGGCTGACTCTGTAAAGAGCACCCACATGCAGGAATGGGAAGCTGACCATGTGCCAGAGCATTTTCGCGGAGATGCTTGAACGATCACCGCGTACCGGAGAGATGCACTGACAAGACCTAGCAATGACGTCTAGCCATGTGACCAGTCTGTAGCCAATGAGATAATAGACACGTGACTGGTCACATGCTATTTTGAGGTCCTATCATCAGTGCTGGTTACCGGGAGGATGCAGCGATTAACGGAAGGAAAAGCGGCGGGAGACAGAGTGCAGGACGCGTCGCGGTGACCTGTAAGGCTACTTTCACACATCCGGTTTGAGCAGTTAGGCTCAATCCAGCTGTGAAACCTATGCAACGGATGCGGCGAAAACACCACATCCTTTGAATAAGTTTTTACATGCGGCCCGTCCGTTTTTTTCCGGTTGCGGCGTGCTACTGAGCATGCGCAGTGGAAAAAACCGCATGCGGCGGCCAGATGCGTTTTTTTTCTGCATCGCGCCGCATCCGGCATCCATAGGCATGCATTGAAAAATGCGCTGCAGAGACCGGATGCGGCGCGATGCGTTTTTTTTGCCGGAGCAAAAAACGTGCCAGGGAACGTTCCATCCGGCCGCGGCATCGGCTCAATCTGCCGCATGCGGCAAAAACCGGACCGAACGCAAGCCCATGCGGCACAATACGGCACTAATGTAAGTCTATGCAAAAAAAACCCGTAACCGGCGGCAAAAAAAGTGGTTGCGGTTTTTCTGCAGAGCGCCGTATTGTGCCGCAGAGCAAAAACCGGATGTGTGAAAGTAGCCTAAGTGTTATGGCAATGTTTACTAACTGTATGTGCACATGTATAATGTGTTTTTATGTGTTTGTGTTGGCCTCCCATTGTTTTCAATGGGGTTCGAGTGGTTCGTCGAACGGTTAGTCGAGCGTTCATCGAACTGAGCCTCCGTTTGATGAACCGAACTCGAATTCCAGGGGGGTGGCTCATCTCTACTACTGACTGCGGTACAGAACTACATGTAATCACCAGAGGAGGACGCCCCGCACATCACTCACCCGCCCGCATATCTCCCCATTTATCACACACCTGCAATGGCTTTACTTCATTGCTGGTCTTCTTACTTTTTTGTTATTTTGGACCTTGTGGCACCATCCACTAGTTTGGTCTCACAGTTAATTGCAGTTCAGTATCCATGAATGAAAATGAGCACTACAAACTGCTGAAAGGATTGGTTCCTTACCAAATCCAACTCTGCAAAAGAAACCTTGAATTTGGCAGAGTGTGGTTATGGCAGCCAAACAAACCAAACTAATATGTCAATTTTCTCCACACTTTACCCCAGAATTGCACAAATGAACTAGAGTCTGCTTTTGTGGATTCCTTGGCTTCTGCTGCTATTAGTCACACAATTGCAAGAGCCAGTGTTTCAGGGAGGTACCCACATACTGCTGTGGTGTATCTGCTGCTGAAGTTCCTGGATCAAGCTTTTGGTGGGGAGGGAGCAGAAACAACTTGTGTTATTGGATTCAAATGGGATTTGCCTTTGTTGATACCCAAATAAAATCTAGCAAATTTGGAACGCAATCTACTAAGCTGTATAATTTGTATAACAATATTGTTGGTAAACAGGTACTATTGGACTCAATGGAGACAAAGGCCAAGTTCATCGGAGTGTCTGGGTCATGTTCAGTGAAGACTTGTTAGAAGGGTCTCCTGGATCTTCCCCATGTCACTGATGAGCTCAAGTTCAAGTACTTGGCTGTAACCAAAGTCATCCACAGATAAATGGGGACCTGTAAACATTTGGTCAATAAGGAGTGGGATATCAGGCCAGTTAGAGAATCTGAGTTGGTTTCTTTGAAAAGCTCACCTGACAAGTGCACCAGTAACCCTAAGCTGGGTTCATACGGAACACAAGATCAACTTTGCAACAATTCTTCACTGAGCAGTGACAGCTGTAACATGATGTGCTGCAGTCGTCGGTACAATGACTATTCGGAAACCATTGTGGAGAACTGCCAGTGCAAATACTACTAGTGCTGTTATGTCATGTGTAAGAAAGTTTAGCGGATAGTAGAAAGATAATTCTGCAAGTGAAGTAAATGTTCAGTTTTTAATTTCCTAATTACTTGACCTTGTAATGATGAAAATGCTTCTTGTCTGAAAAGCGGATCTGAAAGCAAATACTGAAAATCCCCAATTTTGTAACTGTGGAACTTAAGAACTACTGCTGCCTATATGTGTCACGTGTATAAGCACAGACTCAGGGTCAGCTTTTTCATTTACCATCCGGAACCATGCACTTTAATTGTGGGGGGGGGGTTTCGTCTGGGAAATTAAGGGTTAATTCTTTCACTGGTGCAGCAGCAGACTTGCTCAGCTGTCAGCACTTAATCACTTCCATCTGAGATATAAGTCATCTGCTTCCTGGGTATTGTGCTGGTTATTCTATCCAGTCAGGAGCTAGCCTGGGAGCAGAGAGGATGTGGTGGTTTCTGCTGTGTGGTCTGCTGCAGTATGTGCAAGTTAAGTGTTTTTGTTCTACCTCCTTTCCCTAATTATTCCTCACCCATATTTCCTTTATTGTTCCTGGTGTACATTTTTGGTGTGTGTGAGGCTTTTTGTTACCCTTGTCTGTTGTTCTGTGATGGTGGGTTTTTGGGCTCTATCCGGGTCAATTTTCTGGGTGGTTGGAACACAACTGTTAGGGCCTGGACAGGAGACAGGGTCACGTTAGATGCTCGACGCTGACTACCTCTAAGTCTACCATCAGGATAAGGGACAGCTCAGGGTCCCTAGTTGTAGGGTCAGCCTAGAAGCCCTGTACCATCCTATTCCCCCATATCACCCCATTACAAAATGTCCTGGAAAGTATGCCATTGGTTGGTGTATAACAAACTAAATAATCATTCATGAATTTTAAGAAACAGCTTGGACAAGAAGCATAGGTGTTGACTTGTCTTTGTTTCCAAGTGTTAGAACCTCCCCTATATTACTCCTTGATTGTGACATTATTCTATGCAATACAATGTACTATATTAACATTATTAGCATTCTATCTAATTTGATTTGACATGAAATAAACAAGTAATGTCAATCCCATTGTTTTTAATATTATGTACGTGTTTCTCATGTGTGATGTGTTACAAGACCGATGTATTGTGTACGTATAACAATCATTGAACTGACAGTTCTGACTATAGAACATAGTTACCAACAAAATTAATTACACTAGTTACACAGCTTCATTCCCCAAGAATATTTTCCAGTTAAAATGAGCAAGTTGGATATTGAATGTACATTTTATTGTTCCTAAGGTTGGTTTCACATGAGAGGAAATAGGTTACGTAGGGTACCATACTAATTCACTTAGTTCCAGCGCTTAGTTACTATCCATCTGAAGTAGGTAGATTTGTATTACTTCTACAAATCGGATTCTGATGCCAATCACCACTTAGTAACCAAAATGTTTCTTGTAGATTACATATCTGTTAAGGAGACTTGTACATGATTATACTGTCATCAGAAAAAGCCTTCTTTAACTGAAATTGATCCACATGGCAGCCGTTTATCTCTATCACTGCAAAGTCATATTTAGAGTGTTATTCTTTTTCTTCCTACGTTTCATAAATCCTTAACTGGGTTCTTGCAGCTTGATTCACGCAAAATATTGGCAACATGTTGTCTCTAATGAAGAAAGGGAATAACATCAAGCATAAACTTGATTTGATTTACTCATGTCAACTAAATGTGTTGTCAAAATTCCCAAGCCACTGCGCCCGTCAACACAAACAGCTGTGCCACCTACATATAACAGTTGTAGATTCACCACAAAGCACGGGTGGGAGGAGCTGAGCATAGGATGTCTACGGAGTATTACATACTTAGCAATTAAATACTGTGTACCAGGGAATATTACATTCCCTATGGGATAGCTGAATGTCAGGCTTTATGAATATTTACATTTACATTTATTTTCTCCAAATGAAAAATTGTTACATTCAAAATTGAGGGGAAAGGGACAAAACTTACAGTAGGAAATGACCAGTAATTGCAAGAAAGGGTATTGGCGACTTCTTTTCTCTTTCCGCATATTCCCAACAGTGATAAAGACGCAGAGCCTTGAATGGATTCTAATGGTCACAGCAGCTTTGTATTAATTGAAATACAATAAATCTACCATATTCCTTAAAGGGAATCTGTCACCCCCTTTTAAGCTATTAGTATGGGCATACAGGTAATAGGATGCTGAAAGAACACTACTGCATATGCGCAAAATTTACCTGTGATGCTGAGAGGAGGTGACAGCAAGGATAATGCAGCACGCAGGCGGGGATTTCTTACAGGAAAGCAAACGCCCAGTAGCCTGGTAGGCTAATTTACATATGGCAATCTAAAGTAATATTTCTGGAACAAAGCTTCTACTATGAGGCATACAGGTAAGACTACTTGCAACATCCTATTACCTGTATGCGCATAGTAATAGCTTAAAACGGTCAAAGGGGTGAAAGATTTCCTTTAAACATAAAGGTCCAGTCACACTAAGCAACTTACCAGCGTTCCCAACAACGATAGGGATCGCTGGTAAGTTGCTAGGAGGTTGCTGGTGAGATGTCACACTGCGACGCTCCAGCGATCCCACCAGAAACCTGACCTGGCAGGGATCGCTGGAGCGTGGCTACACGAGTTGCTGGTGAGCTCACCAGCAACCAGTGTCCAGCCACACGTGCAGAGAGCAGGGAGCAGCGCACACTGAGCGCTGGCTCCTTGCTCTCCTAGTTACAGCACACATCGGGTTAATTACCTGATGTGTGCTGCAGCTAATGTGCACAGAGCAGGGAGCAGCGCACACTGCTTAGCGCTGGCTCCTTGCTCTCCTAGTTACAGCACACATCGGGTTAATTAACCCGATGTGTCCTGCAGCTACATGTGCACAGAGCAGGAGCCGGCACTGACAGTGAGAGCGGCTGAGGCTGGTATCAAAGGTAAATATCGGGTAACCAAGGACAGGGCTTCTTGGTTACCCGATGTTTACTGTGGTTACCAGCCTCCGCAGAAGCCGGCTCCTGCTGCCTGCACATTTAGTTGTTGCTGTCTCGCTGTCACACACAGCGATCTGTGCTTCACAGCGGGACAGCAACAACTAAAAAATGGCCCAGGACATTCAGCAACAACCAACGACCTCACAGCAGGGGCCAGGTTGTTGCTGGATGTCACACACAGCAACATCGCTAGCAACGTCACAAAAGTTGTTCGTTAGCAGCGATGTTGCTAGCGATGTTGCTTAGTGTGACGGGGCCTTAAGATACAGAAAACAACTATGTAGATGAGACATGGTACTTAAAGTTATTAACTGTCCACAAATGGCTTATAACCACCATATTATTACCTTCAGTCACTATAGCCCAAAACTCAAAGGCACCATAAGATTGGGAATTTCCCAAGCTTCCACAGCCAATCATGGACCAGATCAGGTACCACCCGATAACCATAAAAATGCAGAAGACTGATAAGGTTCTTTTTTTTCACAATGTGGCATCCAGAGCCCAATTTTTGGGCTCCCAAAATCCTTACTTACTCATGTACTAATGTTCTATTATCACCACCAGTCACCATCATAAATCTTGTCCCTCTACTCTGTTGCCATCCCATTCATCCATTACCATGTGTCTTACCTAGACACACCTAACTTTTCTTCATAGGTTTTTATAGCACAAAAATATCCCCTAAAAATTTGAACTCAATCAGGATTTTGCTGTTTCTGAGGCTCAAATGGGATGGGAAATATACGATCAGAAAAATTTATGCAGCTAACGAATTCTTTTGAGAACAATCCTATTAGAAGTGGAAATAAAAGGCAAAAACAACACTTTATGAATAAAAATAGAGGAGCATGAGAAACTGCCTACAAACTAAGATGTGTCTATAAATGTACAGAGTATGAGAAACAAACAAGGATAATTGGAGCTGCTAACACAGGAAGAGATATGATGTCATAGGTATCATTAAAACTTGGTGGGAAGATACACATGATTGGAATACATACCTTGAAGGCTGCCACTTATTTATAAGAAGCAAGCTTAACAAGAGATGAGGCGGTGTTGCATTGTACGTTAGGAAAGCATGTATGTCCACAGAAATCCAAGCTTCATAGAATGGTAGCTCTGCAGAAATATGGATGAAATCTTTTTACATCACATGCATTTGTTCTAAAAAAAAAGTTTGATGTAGAGATGATAGGAGATTTTAACTATCCAAACATTTGATGGGAATCCATCTCAGGCAAAAGTAATAGGTGCAGAAAATGTTTATCTTCTCTTGATGAAAATATGCCATTTTGGACCTAATTCTTACCAATAGGGAGGAAATGGTTGAGGAAGTGAAAGTGGCTGGGAATTTAGGAGGCAGTGATCATGTTATCCACAAATTTTGGATTGCAAGACAAAGAAAACCTGCAAGGACTCAAATTTTAAGGGTGGACTTCAATATGGCAGATTTTAATGGACTCGGAAAAAGGGTAGGAAAGGTCCAATGGCTAGATGTTCTAAAGTGCAGAAATGTCCAAAAAGAGTGGGATATTTTACTAAATGAAATTCTCACTGCACAATCATTAACAATCCCTAACAGAAGGAAGAAATGGAATAATTTAAAGAGACCAGAATGGATGAACACAGAACTTAAACCTTTGAGGAAAAGGAAAAAAGAAATGTATATGAAATGGAAAGAGGAGGCATATCTGAAGAAGAATGTAATGCTGTCCACAGGGACTGCAGGGCAAGCTTTATAAGAGCTAAAGCCAGTAATAAAGTAAGGCTTGCAAGAGAGACCAAAAGCAAAGAAAAAGGTTTTTGGGAGTATGTCAGGACTCAAAATCAAAAGAAAAGTCAAAGATGCTATAGGATTTTTACAAGATAAAGAGGGTGAAGTGGTCAATAATGATGTTGAGAAAACCAAACTTTTAAATTCCTATTATATATCTCCATTCCCTAAGAAAGCAAATGTAACACCAATTGATCTTCAGTGTACTATCAAAAGAATGCAATAATCAACACTAACTATAAGCAGAGATATGGTGATGGAACAAATTAATTTAAATCTCCCAGTCCAGATAGTAATAGCAGAAGAAATTACAAAACCACTAGCCAGAATCTTTGAAATTTCCAGGAGAACCGGAGAAGTACCAGAAGATTAAAGAAGGGCAAATGTTGTCTAGATCTTCAAAAAACGAAAGAAGATGGAGCCCGGAAATTACAGACCAGTGAGCCTTACTTCTATACCAAGAAAGATATTTGAACAAATTATTAAACAGCATGTGTGTAAGTACTTGAAAAAGAATACAGTAATTAACCAGAGCCAGCATGGGTTTATAGCAAACAAGTCATGCCAGACTAATCTAATTTCCTTCTATGATGGAATCACTTACTGAGTGGATCAGGGAAATGCGGTAGATATAGTATATATCGACTTCAGCAAAGCATTTGATAAAGTATATCATACTATCCTTAATGAAATAATGACCAAGTTTGGGATTGACAAGGCTACGGTTAGGTGGATTCATAACTGGCTCAGTGATCACACTAAAAGAGTGATAATAAATGGTTGCACATCCAATTGGAAGTGTTTTAAGTGGGGTACCACAAGGCTCTGTCTTGGCCCCAGTGTTGTTCAATATTTTTTAGAAATGATGTAGATAAGGCAACTGTAAGTAAACCAATCAAATTTGCAGATGATGCAAAGCTAGGAGGGATAGATAACACTAGAGAAGACAGGGACATTTTTCGGAAGGATATAGATAAACTGGAACAATGGGAAGTGACTAATAGAATGGTGTTTTATAGGGAGAAATTCAAAATTCTACATCTGAGCAAGAAAAACAAAAATAATATTTACAAAATGGGATAAATACAACTAAGCTATACCACATGTGAAAAGGACACTTGGATATACTAATAGATCACAGGCTGTACATGAGTCAACAGTGTGATGCAGCAGCAAAAAAGGCAACCACGGTTCCGGGATGTATTAAGTCTAAGCATAGAGTCTAGATCACATAAAATAATTATCCCCCTGTGCTCCTCTTTGGTCAGACCTCATCTGGAATACTGTGTCCAGTTCGGGGCACCAGATTTTAAAAAAGACATTGAAAAACTGGATCAAGTTCAGAGAAGAGCTGTCAGGATGGTGAGCGGACTACAAACTATGTCCTACGAGGAACAGTTAAAGGATCTAGGAATGCTTAGCTAGCAAAAAAGAAAGCTAAGAGATTTAATAGCTGTCTACAAATATATGACTCACTTAAATCATGTAGAGGTTCTTTCACCCACTCATGTGGTATCTGTGCATATGGCCCAGTACTATTAGATGTATTCATTTAGAATTGTTCATATTCTCTATTTATTGTTTCCAAGTATTTCAGTTAAGTACATTTTTACATCGTTTATAAGCGCCCCCACTTTAGAATTTATCTCTCATATATGATAGTGTTCTATTGATCGGTCTTTACCTTGTGCTTGCGCCGCTATGCTCCATTACAGTAGCTATTCATCACCGCGTTCTGCTGCTTTAACATTTTTGTCTGCCCTGCCTCACTGTAGTACTCTACTGCGCATGCGTCAATATGGCGCCGTCCAGCCATACACACCTTGAGCTCCGGACCTCACAGGTTCGTGTACTTCCCTTAATGATTGTGTATATTTAACATGCCGTTCTTTTGTATACCGTTGCACTTGCCCTGAGGAAGCCGCTCAGGCGGCGACACGCGTTGGCCTGCCTGCCCTGGGCATACCGTTGCTTCATTTCCGTGCCTGACCTTTCATTGCCATTACTGGTCGTTCTGATATTCTACCCTCACACCAGGATCCTGTGCAGCCTCTTGCTTTAACAAACCCCTCGGCACTTCCACGTGGGTCATTTATACTGTCCTCTACCACACTGGTTCAGGAGTGTATTCAGGGGACTTGTTATGGTATCTCTATCCTGGGATCTCTCATTCAGGTTCACTTTTTGCGCATTTATGATTTCTTTTTCTGCATTACCATATTATATTACTGTCGCAACTCATGTACCTGTGACCCCCTCTTTGTTGCCACATCTACCATCCTTCATCCTGAACACTTGTACACATCAGGTTGATTAATGTTGTTTTTGCTGCTCCTGGTCGTCCAGACCTAACACTGTTGGTCATTCAGCATTGTATATTGGCACTTTTTTCTACAGCATTTGATTAATTTTTTCATGTATGCAACTATTACTGTTCATGTGATGCTGTTGTGATTTCTTGCCCAGGGCAAACTGACCTCACATCTGGTTGCTTGTATGTTTTGCACTTTCTTTTAAATGTTTTTAACATTGGTATATAATAAAGGCGTTTTTATCTTCTACCTTTGGTGTGCATCTGATCTATGTGCGGTTTTTTCCCTCTTTTTGTGCTTTACTCATCATACCGCACCAGATAGCACCCCTCTGATGTTACATTTCACTTACCCTGGAATGTTAGTGCGCTTCTACAACTGCTTATGTTACAAATATATGAAGGGATGTCACAGTATACAGGGATCATTTTTATAATCATTTGCACATGGAAACAAGAGAAGATACAAGTGAGATATTAGAAACAACTTTTTGACAGCAATAATGATCAATGAGTGGAACAGGCTGCCACAAAAAGTGTTAAGTTTCCCTTCAGTGGAAGTTTTCAAACAGAGGCTGGTTTAATAAATCCTGCATTGAGCAGGGGTTTGGAAATGATGACCCTGGAGCTCCCTTCAAACTCTAACATTATATGATTCTATTCTTAAAATGGCATGAATCTTACCTATACTTCATTGTTTTTATCTTTCCCTTTCTGCCTTTTATTTAAAGTGCCTAATGTTCTTTCCAGTCCCCAATTTATGGCGGCCCTGCCCTGTAGGAGCTATGAATCTTCAGTACAACCTTACTTTAGAAAGAATATTTAGGATGTGTCTTCAGACGTCTATCCATATTTATATTTACGTGGACCAAAGATTCAGTTTATTGCTCTTGTTAGGTATCTGAAAGTCTCTGGAACTTTAATACCTATCCCCGTACACCCACTCTATAAGGCACATATAGTGCCTTGCAAAAGTACTCGGCCCCTTTGAATTTTTCAACCTTTTCCCACATTTCAAGCTTCAAACATAAAGATAATTTTTTTTATGTTATGGTGAAGAATCAACAAGTGAGACACAATTGTGAACTTGAACGAAATTACTTATTTTAAACTTTTGTAAAAAAGAATAAACTGAAAATTGGGGCGTGAAATATTATTTGGAATCGTTACTTTCAGTGCAGTAAACTCACTCCAGAAGTTCATTGAGTATCTCTGAATGATCCAATGTTGTCCTAAATGACTGATGATGATAAATATAATCAACCTGTGTGTAATCTAGTCTCCATATAAATTCACCTGCTCTGTGATAGTCTCAGTGTTCTGTTTAAAGCACAGAGAGCATCATGAATACCAAAGAACACAACAGACACGTCCATGATACTGTTGTGAAGACATTTAAAGCTGGATTTGGTTAAAAAAAGATTTCCATAACTTTAAACATCCCAAGAAGCACTGTGCAAGCGATCATATTGAAATGGAAGGAGTATCATACCACTGCAAATCTTCCAAGACCTGGCTATCTCTCAAAAATTTCATCTCAAACAAGGAGAAGACTGATCATAGATGCAGCCAAGAGACCCATGATCACTCTGGATGAACTGCAGAGATCTACAGCGGAGGTGGGAGAGTCTGTCCATAGGACAACAATCAGTTGTACACTGCACAAATCTGGCATTTTTGGAAGAGTGACAAGAAGAAAGCCATTTCTCAAAGGTATCCATGAAAAATGTCATTTAAAGTTTGCCAGAAGCCATCTGAGAGACACACCAAACATTTGGAAGAAGGTGCTCTGGTCAGATGAAACCAAAATCTAACTTTTTGGGCACTATGCCAAACGATATGTTTTGCGTAAAAGCAACACAGCTCATCACCCTGGACACACCATCCCCACTGTCAAACATGGTGGTAGCAGCATCATGGTTTGGGACTGCAAAAAACCAAGGAGAAAAATTGTATGAAAAATACCCTGAATATAAATAAATAAATTGCAAGTGCTTAATAACAGGGTACTTAGTGTATACATTTTTGCAAAAAGGTAAAAAGCTGTCTCACCTCGTCACGGTGTACCCATCTGAGACAGTCCCTAACCTACTGAAGTTAAAAACATTATCAATACCTGACTTGTGTCATGTCAGAACTCCAATATGGATGGTGGCAAGTGGTTAGCTGTGTCCCAGATAAAATACACAGCAAAGTGAGACGCAATCAGCTGTTCAGTCTCAGTACTAGGAGGGCTGCGCCCCCAACTTGCAACCAAGCAAGAAAACATACAAAAAACACAAAAACCTGAGCTGAAACAATGTTCAGTAAACATGCAACTTTAAGCATGTGAATTGCAGCCTTAAGACTAGAAAAAACCAAGGAGAAAAATTGTATGAAAAATACCCTGAATATAAATAAATAAATTGCAAGTGCTTAATAACAGGGTACTTAGTGTATACATTTTTGCAAAAAGGTAAAAAGCTGTCTCACCTCGTCACGGTGTACCCATCTGAGACAGTCCCTAACCTACTGAAGTTAAAAACATTATCAATACCTGACTTGTGTCATGTCAGAACTCCAATATGGATGGTGGCAAGTGGTTAGCTGTGTCCCAGATAAAATACACAGCAAAGTGAGACGCAATCAGCTGTTCAGTCTCAGTACTAGGAGGGCTGCGCCCCCAACTTGCAACCAAGCAAGAAAACATACAAAAAACACAAAAACCTGAGCTGAAACAATGTTCAGTAAACATGCAACTTTAAGCATGTGAATTGCAGCCTTAAGACTAGAAAAAACCAAGGAGAAAAATTGTATGAAAAATACCCTGAATATAAATAAATAAATTGCAAGTGCTTAATAACAGGGTACTTAGTGTATACATTTTTGCAAAAAGGTAAAAAGCTGTCTCACCTCGTCACGGTGTACCCATCTGAGACAGTCCCTAACCTACTGAAGTTAAAAACATTATCAATACCTGACTTGTGTCATGTCAGAACTCCAATATGGATGGTGGCAAGTGGTTAGCTGTGTCCCAAATAAAATACACAGCAAAGTGAGACGCAATCAGCTGTTCAGAATTTCAGTCTCTCGATGTGCAAAACTGATAGAGACATACCCCAAGCAACTTGCAGCTGTAATCATAGCAAAAGGTGACGCTACAAAGTATTAACTTAAAGGGGCCGAATAATATTGCACGCCCTAATTTTCAGTTTATTATTTTTAATAAAAGTTTAAAATAAGCAATACATTTCATTCAACTTCACAATTGTATCCCACTTGTTGTTGATTCTGCACCATAAATTTAAATTTTTTATCTTTATGTTTGAAGCCTGAAATGTGGGGAAAGGTTGAAAAATTCAAAGGGGCCGAATACTTTCGCAAGGAACTGTATTGTGCCCATTAGGTATGCCCTTGGGCATATACAGTATATATTATTTTCAATAATCAAAAGTGGTTATTTGACCACTAAAACATTAAAAAATCAAGTCAAAACACTTAGCAGGCTGTAAAATAAACTTACCAATTCCCTCCTGCTCCTTTTCTAATCCATCCTAGGTTCAGTGGTCCTTTATCTATCTGATACAAGCAGGAAATACAAAGACTGGTGGGTGAAACTGGTAAGCACTGGAACAGAAATGGGGAAGGATAGATTGGGTAAGAATTATTTTATTTTTCTTCATTCAATGTTTTTTCTAAACTATTTTGGTTGTTGGGAAAATCTTATAACTATTCTTCAAAAATACGCCTGCACAACATACAGCCCGCAGGCCGCATGTGGCCCGCGGATCTGTCTGTCAGAGGCTGCTCTTTTCTTCCTATATACACTGTGTGCAGAATTATTAGGCAAATGAATATTTTGATCACATGATACTTTTAAAACATGTTGTCCTACTCCAAGCTGTATAGGCTTGAGAGCCAACTACCAATTAAGTAAATCAGGTGATGTGCATCTCTGTAATGAGGAGGGATGTGGTGTAATGACATCAAAACCCTATATAAAATGTGCTTAATTATTAAGCAACCTCCTTTCCTTTGGCAAAATGGGTCAGAAGAGAGATTTGACGGGCTCTGAAAAGTTCAAAATTGTGAGATGTCTAGCAAAGGGATGCAGCAGTCTTGAAATTGCCAAACTTTTGAAACGTGATCACCGGACAATCAAGTGTTTCATGGCAAATAGCCAACAGGGTCGCAAGAAGCGTGTTGGGCAAAAAAGGTGCAAAATAACTGCCCATTAATTGAGGAAAATCAAGCATGAAGCTGTCAAGATGACATTTGCCACCAGTTTGGCCATATTTTAGAGCTGCAACGTTACTGGAGTATCAAAAAGCACAAGGTGTGCCATACTCAGGGACATGGCCAAGGGAAGGAAGGCTGAAAAATAAATACCTTTGAACAAGAAACATATGATAAAACGTCAAGACTGGGCCAAGAAATATCTTAAGACTGATTTTTCAAAGGTTTTATGGACTGATGAAATGAGAGGGACTCTTGATGGGCCAAATGGATGGGCCAGAGGCTGGATCAGTAAAGGGCAGAGAGCTCCACTCCGACTCAGATGCCAGCAAGGTGGAGGTGGGGTACTAGTATGGGCTGGTATCATCAAAGATGAACTTGTGGGACCTTTTTTGAGTTGAGGATGGAGAGAAGCTCAATTCCCAGACCTACTGCCAGTTTCTGGAAGACAACTTCTTCAAGCAGTGGTACAGGAAGAAGTTGGTATCGTTCAAGAAAAACATGATTTTCATGCAGGACAATGCTCCATCACATGCATCAAAGTACTCCACAGCGTGGCTGGCGAGTATAGGTCTAAAAGATGAAAAAATAATGACATGGCCCCCTTAATCACCTGATATGAACCAAATAGAGAACCTGTGGTCCCTCATAAAATGTGAGATTTACAGGGAAAACAGTACACCTCTCGGAACAGTGTCTGAGAGGCTGTGGTGGCTGCTGCACGCAATGTTGATCGTAAACAGATCAAGAAACTGACAGAATCTATGGATGGTAGGCTGTTTAGTGTCATCATAAAGAAAGGTGGCTATATTTTTCACAAATTTTTGGGGGTTTTGTTTTTGTATGTCAGAAATGTTTATTTCTAAATTTTGTGCAGTTATATTGGTTTACTTGGTGAAAATAAACAAGGGAGATGGGAATATATTTGGTTTTTATTAAGTTACCTAATAATTATGCACAGTAATAGTTACCTGCACAAACAGATATCCTCCTAAGATAGCCAAATATAAAAACAACCCACTCCAACTTCCAAAAATTTAAAGCTTTGATATTTATGAGTCTTTTTGGTTGAGTGAGAACATAGTTGTTGATCAATAATAAAAAAAAACCCTCTAAAATACAACTTGCCTAATAATTCTGCACACGGTGTAGAAATGTATTCTAGTCTTCTAGACACGGATACATTTGAACACTGTAGTGCTGGGACTGGGGCAGAGGATCGCAAAGAATAAGAGTGCCCTTCATCTCTGGCCCCAAATTGCAGCAGCGTGATGAGGAATCTGACATGGCTGGCTGCTGTAAGTGTGAAGCCCCACAGGTGTTGTGTCGGTGCATTACCTTCAGGGACTCCACTCAGCTGGATCTGGTCACAGGTAGGAGATCTTCTTCTTGTCGTGACGCCACTCTCAGTATTGCGGCCAGTAGGGACCGCCACTGCAGGTTGAGGGTCGCCTGGGGCTGATTGTATGTGCAGTTAGTTGGGATAGCCTCCTGAGAGTGAGGCAAGCCCCAGGGCCCGATGTAGGTGCGTAGTACCACAAGGCGCAGAATAACTCCACACAGGCAGAATTGTCTTTCAAGGGCTTTACTCACATTTGATGGCAGGGTGAGTAGCCCGGGCGTAGCTGAGATGAACCAGGTGGGAACCAGGTATCCTTCAGGCTGACTTTATGAGGGTGACTACCAACTCGCCTTCCTTAGCCCTTGGTGGTTTGGGGTGACCCCGACTTTGAGTCCCTATGGGGGTCACCCAGGGAAGATGCTGCAGCCTCTCTCCCCTTCGTTCGCCGTGTGCTTGTCGCCTGGGCCAGATCACTCCAGCTTCTTGCCTCCTGTGAGCTATGGGCCCTAACTGTGGCTACGTGGCTGCGGCTTTTTGTGGTGTTGTGGCGTGGGCTTTGAGAGCCCCACACCGGCAGGTTTAGCAAAAGAAAGCTGGATCTATCTCCGCTTCGGGATCTGCCGCCCGTTTGGGCCTGGTACTCTCTAGCAGTCTCCTTACTTCCCACTCCGTTGCTCTCTCTCTAGCTGAAGATGGATTTCGGGTAGCACTCCTAGTTGACCGTTCTCCCCCGTCGGTAGCCACTGCGCGGGCGCTGTTAGACAGCAACAGCCCCACAGGTCTGCTCCTCACTGAGCCCTATGGAGTTCTGCTCTAACTGACTCACTGCCCCTCCTCTCCTGTTCTTGCCTACGCCACCTAGCAACCAGACTCTCTTACCACACCCCTTGAGAGGAGATGGAGGCTTTTGGCCCCCTCCACTATTCCAGTGAAGGTCAAGGCTTTTCCCCCTCCTGGGATCCCCAGGGGTCCTCTCATGGGTACATGTGTGAGAGCTGATCACTATGCGCCTGTGTACCACACCCCTGTCAGCCTTCTGGATTACCTGTATTGTACTGTCCCCAGCATGGGTGCAGTACTCAGTGGTGCCTGACCAGGTCAGGGGCGCCACATTCCCCCTTAGTTATCACCAGCACGTCCTCGGGCTGCAAGACAACATTTTAAGATGCATAAAACATTAAAACATGTAAAACATTTTTAAAAGCACCAGGTACCATACATCACCACCCTCCACCCACAAGTCCGTTAACCCACCCAAAACCCTTTCACGTTGGCCGCGACTTCAGCCACTTCTGGCAGGATGTAGAGGCGGCTTTCATGGGCTGGTGGTCTTCAGGGTATACCTGGCCTGGTGGATCCGCGCCTTCAGCCTCTTCTGGCAGGATGCAGAGGCGGCCTCCACAGTTGGTGCTGACCAGGTACCCTCTTTGTGGTGGAGAGCCAGGCCCCATAAACAGGCATGCTCTCTGGTCGCAGGTGAGCCAAGGCCCTATATACGGACGGGCTCCTCCTGGTTGCAGACGAGCCAAGCCCCTAAACAGGCTGACTCTGGTGGCGGTGGTGCCCTCTGGTGTAACTATTTACACTGCGAGAGTTTGTGGCTATAGCCAGTTCATAGCCTTAAGGTTTATGGTTTTTCTCACAATAGTTTTTGTGGGCACATTCTTGAACTTTAAAACGTTGCAAAACAAACTTTTTCAAAACTTTAACTGATAACTTCTTTCTTTACTTTACTCCTCCATACCAGGGCTTTGGCCTGTTGGGCTGCGGCACCTGCTGCTTTCTTGACCTTTTTCCTCATCTGTAGTTGTCTCTTCATTAGGTCTTTGGTCTTTTCTTTCTTTATGGCTGTCTTTCCTTTCTTCTTTGGGACATGGCACTACATCTAGGGCATACCAGCCTCTTTCGCCTTGATGCATGGTAAACTGTACGGAGTCTCCTGTACGCAGGTTCCTTCCAGGATGTCCTCTAGGCAGATGAGCGCTCACATCTCTTCGGTTGACAAATATCCCTTCCTTCACACCAGGTGCTACAATGAATCCATATCCACTTTTCAAATTGAAATCCTCCACTACTCCTCTGCAAAGGGGTCCTCTGACCTGGGCTTTGGCTCTTCTCAGGGACCGTTTTTCTTGTAGGTCTCTGGCTGTGACTTCTCTCTGCTCTGGAGACTGTGGTGCAGGGGACAGCGTTGTTCTGTTGCGACGCCTGGTCTTGCGGGCTGGGTTCTGCTGGGCTGTTACCTCAATGCCTGCAGGGCCCCAGGTGAGGTTTCTGGGCTGGTCTTCATCAGCAGACGGTGTCAAGTCCTCCTCATCCCAACGGGAATAGGGTAACATCTCCGGCTCTGAGTATTGCTCCACTGCCGGTGGCTCCGGAGTCAGCTCCTCAGCTTCCTGGCCTCCTCTCCCCCTTAGTTCTTCTTGGCACTCCTTTGGTGGCAGTGCTGGGGATGGGCTTTCTTCAGCAGGCTCAGGCAGGGGACTCTTTGGCGTGGTTGCTGCAGGGGTTGCCGGAATCCTCTTGGGGGTATGCGGAGGGAGCAGATACCGATCCACCATCTCTTGTGGGAACTGGGCCTCTAGGTCAGCCTTCAGCTTCCAGTATTCGGGGTCCTCTCCTATCAGGGACTTCCTAGCAGGGACCTCTTTGGACTGGGGAGCGGTGTCTGCTCTGGCCTTGCGGGCCGGGGTAAATGGTAATGCAATCTCTTTGCGGGCCGCGCCCGGCATGGCGGCGGCCTGGTCTTGGCGGGCCGCGCCCGGCATGGCGGCGGCCTGGTCTTGGCGGGCCGCGCCCTGTATGGCGGCGACTTGGTCTTGGCGGGCCGCGCCCGGCATGGCGGCGGCCTGGTCTTGGCGGGCCGCGCCCGGCATGGCGGCGGCCTGGTCTTGGCGGGCCGCGCCCTGTTTGGCGGCGGCCTGGATCGGCGTCGTTGTCGCGATGGAATCGGTGCAGGCTGGGCTGGGCGTCGCTGCAGGGACCGGGTCTTGGTGGGCCGAGCAGGGCATCGCTGCGGCGGCCGGGGCTTGGCGGGCCGAGCAGGGCATCGCTGCGGCGGCCGGGTCTTGGCGGGCCGAGCAGGGCATCGCTGCGGCGGCCGGGTCTTGGCGGGCCGAGCAGGGCATCGCTGCGGCGGCCGGGGCTTGGCGGGCCGAGCAGGGCATCGCTGCGGCGGCCGGGTCTTGGCGGGCCGAGCAGGGCATCGCTGCGGCGGCCTGGGCTTGGCGGGCCGCACCTGGCGTGGCTGCGGCCTGGCTCAGCGTCGCCGCGCCGGGCGCCTCTTCAGGGACCGCGGGCGTGGCAGCAGGGGTCGGGGCATCCGGGCCGGCAGGGGTAATACTGGACTCACCCATCGGTGGCAGCATCGGGGTCTGAGTCGTCGCCGTCCGGTCTGGCACTCGTCGTGCGGTTCCCCTCTCATAGGCCTGAACCGCGGCAGCCATCTCCAGAAGTTCCATACGTTCTTCTCGGATCTGCTCCACGACCCGGGTGTCCAGTCGGTCGCAGAACTGGGCCAGCTCCCGATACCACCAGGCAGCGGAGCCCGGTTCTGGATTTCTGCGGTCAGACGCCATTTCTTCTGCGCCCTCTTCTGCACGACTTCCCAGCAGTGGACTCGCCGTTGCCTCTAGTAGCAAGCTGTTCAGTTTCCGCTCTGCCTCTTTCAGCAGCTCCTTTCCCAACAGCAGGCTTCTGGCTCCCTTTCTGTCCCGACGTCTCTGGACGCTTCCACTCTCTTCACAAGCGAGGTCAGAACTCTGCAGGGGATCTCTGGGTAGCCACACCTCTTCGTGGGCGGTAACTTCTTCCAGCGCGGGCTGCTGTTGTTTTTCAGCGCGCTTTTCATGGTGGCAATATGGCGGCGCTTCCAATTTTTCAAGCGGACCGCCCAGGCACATGGTCACCTGTCTGAACAGGTCTAGTCCTTATCCTGTTCGTGACGCCAGATGTGAAGCCCCACAGGTGTTGTGTCGGTGCATTACCTTCAGGGACTCCACTTAGCTGGATCTGGTCACAGGTAGGAGATCTTCTTCTTGTCGTGACGCCACTCTCAGTATTGCGGCCAGTAGGGACCGCCACTGCAGGTTGAGGGTCGCCTGGGGCTGATGGTATGTGCAGTTAGTTGGGATAGCCTCCTGAGAGTGAGGCAAGCCCCAGGGCCCGATGTAGGTGCGTAGTACCACAAGGCGCAGAATAACTCCACACAGGCAGAATTGTCTTTCAAGGGCTTTACTCACATTTGATGGCAGGGTGAGTAGCCCGGGCGTAGCTGAGATGAACCAGGTGGGAACCAGGTATCCTTCAGGCTGACTTTATGAGGGTGACTACCAACTCGCCTTCCTTAGCCCTTGGTGGTTTGGGGTGACCCCGACTTTGAGTCCCTATGGGGGTCACCCAGGGAAGATGCTGCAGCCTCTCTCCCCTTCGTTCGCCGTGTGCTTGTCGCCTGGGCCAGATCACTCCAGCTTCTTGCCTCCTGTGAGCTATGGGCCCTAACTGTGGCTACGTGGCTGCGGCTTTTTGTGGTGTTGTGGCGTGGGCTTTGAGAGCCCCACACCGGCAGGTTTAGCAAAAGAAAGCTGGATCTATCTCCGCTTCGGGATCTGCCGCCCGTTTGGGCCTGGTACTCTCTAGCAGTCTCCTTACTTCCCACTCCGTTGCTCTCTCTCTAGCTGAAGATGGATTTCGGGTAGCACTCCTAGTTGACCGTTCTCCCCCGTCGGTAGCCACTGCGCGGGCGCTGTTAGACAGCAACAGCCCCACAGGTCTGCTCCTCACTGAGCCCTATGGAGTTCTGCTCTAACTGACTCACTGCCCCTCCTCTCCTGTTCTTGCCTACGCCACCTAGCAACCAGACTCTCTTACCACACCCCTTGAGAGGAGATGGAGGCTTTTGGCCCCCTCCACTATTCCAGTGAAGGTCAAGGCTTTTCCCCCTCCTGGGATCCCCAGGGGTCCTCTCATGGGTACATGTGTGAGAGCTGATCACTATGCGCCTGTGTACCACACCCCTGTCAGCCTTCTGGATTACCTGTATTGTACTGTCCCCAGCATGGGTGCAGTACTCAGTGGTGCCTGACCAGGTCAGGGGCGCCACATAAGCACTCCATGGAGTTACTGAAGATGAAATGTGTAATTATCAGGAGGGGGGAGGATGATGATTAGTATTACTGACAAGACACAATATGGGAGAGGGGAGATTGTTAAAGGCAGCTCAGTACAGTGAGGGGCAGTTGAACTTTATGCAGAGGGATAGTGTGAAGTGAATGTTATAAATAAGGGCAGCTTGGGGAGTGATAGTATAAAGAGGCTCAATGTGGGGGAATATAATGTAGAGGGGCTGTGTGGAGGGAGGGGGAGATTATGTAGAGGTGCAGTGTGGGTGAAATATTATGGAGAATGGCTGTGTGGGGGCATTATGGACAGAGTTATATTATAGAGAGGGGCGATTTGGGGGACTTTTTTTGTGCAGGAAGCACAGTGAATGGCAATAATTTATTCAGGGGTGCAGCTTGAGAGATATATTTATTTATGGGCAGTATAATGATACCTTTATTTCTAAGGATGTTTTGTATGGATGTGCTGCTGAAGACGGTCTAGAGAATAATCTCTCCAGATCCTCTTCAAATTCCTAAAACTTGATTCAGGTGATGTATTAATGTACTGCTGGTAGTTCTGATAATGTATTCATGTCATAAATTTATAATTAATAATCGGATATTTTATTAAATAGTAGTAAGTAAACAGCTTCACTCATTTACAGTGATTCTGATTCAACCCATATAAAGATTAGCTCTTCAAGTTGGATTTTCCCAACATTTTCTTAATTGCATTTTAAACCATAAGCCAAGGTCTGTAAACAGCTTACAACACATCAAAGGCATCTCATTGTTGAAAGTTATGAGTCAAAACAAAGCTGCAAAAAATGTTTCCAAGTCAAAAGATATACCATGTGCCTCGGCTGTCTCTTTGCATTTGAGACTTGTGACATTTTCAGGGCTAGAAAGCCATTGCCCCATTAACCCCGTAGTTAAATGTAGTTTCGTTTCCTTTAGGGAGGAGATGGTTAATGTCAGTATTGCTTGCCAGCAAGCATTCTTATCACCATCCCAGGTGTTTCCAATTTGGACCACTCCCAGTCCCTGTAATGCCTACCTGGATCCACAGACTCAGATGGGCTGTAAAGGGGAGGCTAGAGGGAAGCCACTCACCAAGTAAGACCCCCAGAACCCTGAATCCATTTAATCCCTATACAGGGATTTGGAATTACACAGGACCCTGGAGATCACTACCTGTGGAAGGCTGCAGTCCGATGAGAGTAGTAGTCAGGCAGGATCAAACCAGGAATTGCGGAACAGGGACAGAATCGGCAGGCATTGACGTAGTCAGCAAATGTAGCAGAGGTCAGATCCGGGGCGGGCAGCAAGGTACAAAAACAGTAGGCAGAAGGGTAGTCAAAAACACGCAGAAGTCAACACAGGAATCACCAACAGAATAGGACGTAACAGGAGCCAGGAAAATCAGAACTATATCTGGCAGTAATCATGTGACAGGAGGGGAAATAAGAAGGGTGTGGTGTCTTCCCATTGGCTGTAGCTGAACGCTGGCAACTTCAGCTGGAAGACACATGCCACCCACAGTCAGCCAGCGGTACTGCAGATCCCAAGCTAACCCAGCCCAGTGGATGATCGGAGCCTGCGCCTACTGGTGCCGCTGGCATCGACTTCTCTCCCATCACCAGCACCATCCACGGCAGGAACACGGCGCCTGGCGATCAGAGCAGAAGTCGCTGGAGCAGACTCCAGCGGTGACGTAACAGTCCCTTTATATACCGTTTGCTCCCAATAGAGGTGTCATGAAACAGTTTGGACTCTGCTGTGGTTGTATCTGTCATCTGGTCTTGCGGTCAGTGTTTTCCGGTGCTTGACCCAGTGCCATGCCTTTGTCCCAGTATCACACAGCTTTATCAGGATGTCTCCCCCATCGGTGTGCCGCCAGTAATACCCCGGCTCTGCAGCGTGCACGCCTGGTCCCTGTAAGTGTTCTTGATTCTGCGTGCTAATTTATCTGACGTTCCTGACCTCAGTCCTCCCCGTCCTGCCTGACCTTCCTGACTTCAGTCCTCCCCGTTCTGTCCGACCTCCCTGAGTCTGGTCTTCTCTATTTTTGTCTTACCTTCCGGTGTTCCTCTCCTGCTCCTAGTTTGTTTTTCTGTCCCTACACCCCCCTCCTTTGGCTTGCTCTCCCGATTTCAGACCTCTGGCTCATTTCTGACACTGACTCCGCCTACTCCCTTGTACTGCATGACCTCCCGGCCCTGACCATGCTTGTATGACTTAGTAATGTATCTGTGATTACTCTTGTGACACCTTGTGGTTCCATAGTCCTGTTACTCACTCCAGTGGTTCGGCTCCCCCTAGTGGTGAATTCACAAGAGAGTGCCGGTTATTCAGTCTCATTTAGATGCTTGGCCTGCAGTTGGAAGGAACTAGTGGAACCCACTCTGCAAATTGCTGTGTAGGCTGCAGTCTTGGTAATGAAGTCTGTTGGTGTTTTTCCCCGTTTGTCCTTCTTTCCCTTGTGTGTTATTTTAGTGCAGTGGTGGGGCTAGCGTCCCTTACCTGTCCACTCAGTCACTAGCCAAAACTATTGTAGGGTCACTCAGGGCTTCAGGTTCCTCCTCGGTGACAGGTGAGGAACCGTTATAGGGATTGACTAGGAGTGCAAAGTACAGTTGCAGGTAGGTAGAGGAGGTGTCCATCTTCCATCTCACAAGCACTAGGCCCACCATTATTAAAGTGTCCCCGGTGTATCCCTTGTGTTGTGTGTCACGTTGTGTGCCATATCTTCCTGTTACAATCGTGACACCATGGAACACTGTGAAGACAGTCACTAAGAAGTGGCTTAAATTTGGCACAACAGTGACTTTACCTAGAAGTCAACATCCCTCAAAAATCGATAAAAAGACAAGAAAAAATTTGGTCTGGGATGTTTACTGTACACCAACATTACAGGAGTTGCAGGAATTTCTGACAAGTACTTGTCGTATACTGCATGTTACAACAATCTCCTTTATTCTTCTAATGTTTAGCCTGTGGGATACGATGGCAAGATGGGAACTTTTTCTTACAAGAAAAAATATCCAAATGTGGCTATTTTTTGCCAAAACTTACATCAAACCTGTCAAAAGCATGTGGTAAAATGAATTATGGTCAGACCAAGGATGAACTTTTTGCCATAATTCCAAACGATATGTTTGGTGCAAAGCCAACAGTGCACATCACCAAAAGAACGCCATACCCAGTGAAGACTGGTACAGGCATTATTATGCTATGAGGCTGTTTTTGGCAGCTGGGGCTTTAGTCAAGGTGGCGGGAATTATGAACTGTACGGAGCCAATCTTCCAACCAAATCTTCAGGCCTCTGCTAAAATCCTGAAGTTAAGCACAACTACATAAGTATACCTTCTAATCAATAAAAGTAGAGAAAAGTTTTGGGGTGGACTAACCAGAGCGCAGACCTGCATTTGTTAGTTGACCTGAAGAAGGCTGTACATGGGAGTAACTCTTTCTATCATAGAGATCTGGATAAATATTGTAAGGAAGAATCAGCAAACTTGCCAATTCTACATGAGCCATGGTTATAGACTCCTACCTAAAAATACTAAATGCTGTCATTAATTTAAAGGGTACTTCAACAAAGTACTAGTTTAACGGTGTGCATACTTACGCAACCACAATATTTTAGTTCTTTATTTTTCTTTCGCCACTCAAAAAGATTTCAGTTTATTTGTCAAAATAATTGTACGGTTTATAAGCAACATTAAAAGGTGGAAAAAGTTGGTATGATTTTTTATATGATGAAAACTTGCCATTTTAACAGAAGTGTGTAGACTTTCTGTATCTACTAGGAGAAGAAAAAAGAAAAATCAGCTCACCCAGGTCTATGGAGACTCCATACACCAGAAACCTGACCTGGCAGGGATCGCTGGAGCGTGGCTACACGAGTTGCTGGTGAGCTCACCAGCAACCAGTGTCCAGCCACACGTGCAGAGAGCAGGGAGCAGCGCACACTGAGCGCTGGCTCCTTGCTCTCCTAGTTACAGCACACATCGGGTTAATTACCTGATGTGTGCTGCAGCTAATGTGCACAGAGCAGGGAGCAGCGCACACTGCTTAGCGCTGGCTCCTTGCTCTCCTAGTTACAGCACACATCGGGCTAATTAACCCGATGTGTCCTGCAGCTACATGTGCACAGAGCAGGAGCCAGCACTGACAGTGAGAGCGGCTGAGGCTGGTATCAAAGGTAAATATCGGGTAACCAAGGACAGGGCTTCTTGGTTACCCGATGTTTACTGTGGTTACCAGCCTCCGCAGAAGCCGGCTCCTGCTGCCTGCACATTTAGTTGTTGCTGTCTCGCTGTCACACACAGCGATCTGTGCTTCACAGCGGGACAGCAACAACTAAAAAATGGCCCAGGACATTCAGCAACAACCAACGACCTCACAGCAGGGGCCAGGTTGTTGCTGGATGTCACACACAGCAACATCGCTAGCAACGTCACAAAAGTTGTTCGTTAGCAGCGATGTTGCTAGCGATGTTGCTTAGTGTGACGGGGCCTTAAGATACAGAAAACAACTATGTAGATGAGACATGGTACTTAAAGTTATTAACTGTCCACAAATGGCTTATAACCACCATATTATTACCTTCAGTCACTATAGCCCAAAACTCAAAGGCACCATAAGATTGGGAATTTCCCAAGCTTCCACAGCCAATCATGGACCAGATCAGGTACCACCCGATAACCATAAAAATGCAGAAGACTGATAAGGTTCTTTTTTTTCACAATGTGGCATCCAGAGCCCAATTTTTGGGCTCCCAAAATCCTTACTTACTCATGTACTAATGTTCTATTATCACCACCAGTCACCATCATAAATCTTGTCCCTCTACTCTGTTGCCATCCCATTCATCCATTACCATGTGTCTTACCTAGACACACCTAACTTTTCTTCATAGGTTTTTATAGCACAAAAATATCCCCTAAAAATTTGAACTCAATCAGGATTTTGCTGTTTCTGAGGCTCAAATGGGATGGGAAATATACGATCAGAAAAATTTATGCAGCTAACGAATTCTTTTGAGAACAATCCTATTAGAAGTGGAAATAAAGGGCAAAAACAACACTTTATGAATAAAAATAGAGGAGCATGAGAAACTGCCTACAAACTAAGATGTGTCTATAAATGTACAGAGTATGAGAAACAAACAAGGATAATTGGAGCTGCTAACACAGGAAGAGATATGATGTCATAGGTATCATTAAAACTTGGTGGGAAGATACACATGATTGGAATACATACCTTGAAGGCTGCCACTTATTTATAAGAAGCAAGCTTAACAAGAGATGAGGCGATGTTGCATTGTACGTTAGGAAAGCATGTATGTCCACAGAAATCCAAGCTTCATAGAATGGTAGCTCTGCAGAAATATGGATGAAATCTTTTTACATCACATGCATTTGTTCTAAAAAAAAAAGTTTGATGTAGAGATGATAGGAGATTTTAACTATCCAAACATTTGATGGGAATCCATCTCAGGCAAAAGTAATAGGTGCAGAAAATGTTTATCTTCTCTTGATGAAAATATGCCATTTTGGACCTAATTCTTACCAATAGGGAGGAAATGGTTGAGGAAGTGAAAGTGGCTGGGAATTTAGGAGGCAGTGATCATGTTATCCACAAATTTTGGATTGCAAGACAAAGAAAACCTGCAAGGACTCAAATTTTAAGGGTGGACTTCAATATGGCAGATTTTAATGGACTCGGAAAAAGGGTAGGAAAGGTCCAATGGCTAGATGTTCTAAAGTGCAGAAATGTCCAAAAAGAGTGGGATATTTTACTAAATGAAATTCTCACTGCACAATCATTAACAATCCCTAACAGAAGGAAGAAATGGAATAATTTAAAGAGACCAGAATGGATGAACACAGAACTTAAACCTTTGAGGAAAAGGAAAAAAGAAATGTATATGAAATGGAAAGAGGAGGCATATCTGAAGAAGAATGTAATGCTGTCCACAGGGACTGCAGGGCAAGCTTTATAAGAGCTAAAGCCAGTAATAAAGTAAGGCTTGCAAGAGAGACCAAAAGCAAAGAAAAAGGTTTTTGGGAGTATGTCAGGACTCAAAATCAAAAGAAAAGTCAAAGATGCTATAGGATTTTTACAAGATAAAGAGGGTGAAGTGGTCAATAATGATGTTGAGAAAACCAAACTTTTAAATTCCTATTATATATCTCCATTCCCTAAGAAAGCAAATGTAACACCAATTGATCTTCAGTGTACTATCAAAAGAATGCAATAATCAACACTAACTATAAGCAGAGATATGGTGATGGAACAAATTAATTTAAATCTCCCAGTCCAGATAGTAATAGCAGAAGAAATTACAAAACCACTAGCCAGAATCTTTGAAATTTCCAGGAGAACCGGAGAAGTACCAGAAGATTAAAGAAGGGCAAATGTTGTCTAGATCTTCAAAAAACGAAAGAAGATGGAGCCCGGAAATTACAGACCAGTGAGCCTTACTTCTATACCAAGAAAGATATTTGAACAAATTATTAAACAGCATGTGTGTAAGTACTTGAAAAAGAATACAGTAATTAACCAGAGCCAGCATGGGTTTATAGCAAACAAGTCATGCCAGACTAATCTAATTTCCTTCTATGATGGAATCACTTACTGAGTGGATCAGGGAAATGCGGTAGATATAGTATATATCGACTTCAGCAAAGCATTTGATAAAGTATATCATACTATCCTTAATGAAATAATGACCAAGTTTGGGATTGACAAGGCTACGGTTAGGTGGATTCATAACTGGCTCAGTGATCACACTAAAAGAGTGATAATAAATGGTTGCACATCCAATTGGAAGTGTTTTAAGTGGGGTACCACAAGGCTCTGTCTTGGCCCCAGTGTTGTTCAATATTTTTTAGAAATGATGTAGATAAGGCAACTGTAAGTAAACCAATCAAATTTGCAGATGATGCAAAGCTAGGAGGGATAGATAACACTAGAGAAGACAGGGACATTTTTCGGAAGGATATAGATAAACTGGAACAATGGGAAGTGACTAATAGAATGGTGTTTTATAGGGAGAAATTCAAAATTCTACATCTGAGCAAGAAAAACAAAAATAATATTTACAAAATGGGATAAATACAACTAAGCTATACCACATGTGAAAAGGACACTTGGATATACTAATAGATCACAGGCTGTACATGAGTCAACAGTGTGATGCAGCAGCAAAAAAGGCAACCACGGTTCCGGGATGTATTAAGTCTAAGCATAGAGTCTAGATCACATAAAATAATTATCCCCCTGTGCTCCTCTTTGGTCAGACCTCATCTGGAATACTGTGTCCAGTTCGGGGCACCAGATTTTAAAAAAGACATTGAAAAACTGGATCAAGTTCAGAGAAGAGCTGTCAGGATGGTGAGCGGACTACAAACTATGTCCTACGAGGAACAGTTAAAGGATCTAGGAATGCTTAGCTAGCAAAAAAGAAAGCTAAGAGATTTAATAGCTGTCTACAAATATATGACTCACTTAAATCATGTAGAGGTTCTTTCACCCACTCATGTGGTATCTGTGCATATGGCCCAGTACTATTAGATGTATTCATTTAGAATTGTTCATATTCTCTATTTATTGTTTCCAAGTATTTCAGTTAAGTACATTTTTACATCGTTTATAAGCGCCCCCACTTTAGAATTTATCTCTCATATATGATAGTGTTCTATTGATCGGTCTTTACCTTGTGCTTGCGCCGCTATGCTCCATTACAGTAGCTATTCATCACCGCGTTCTGCTGCTTTAACATTTTTGTCTGCCCTGCCTCACTGTAGTACTCTACTGCGCATGCGTCAATATGGCGCCGTCCAGCCATACACACCTTGAGCTCCGGACCTCACAGGTTCGTGTACTTCCCTTAATGATTGTGTATATTTAACATGCCGTTCTTTTGTATACCGTTGCACTTGCCCTGAGGAAGCCGCTCAGGCGGCGACACGCGTTGGCCTGCCTGCCCTGGGCATACCGTTGCTTCATTTCCGTGCCTGACCTTTCATTGCCATCACTGGTCGTTCTGATATTCTACCCTCACACCAGGATCCTGTGCAGCCTCTTGCTTTAACAAACCCCTCGGCACTTCCACGTGGGTCATTTATACTGTCCTCTACCACACTGGTTCAGGAGTGTATTCAGGGGACTTGTTATGGTATCTCTATCCTGGGATCTCTCATTCAGGTTCACTTTTTGCGCATTTATGATTTATTTTTCTGCATTACCATATTATATTACTGTCGCAACTCATGTACCTGTGACCCCCTCTTTGTTGCCACATCTACCATCCTTCATCCTGAACACTTGTACACATCAGGTTGATTAATGTTGTTTTTGCTGCTCCTGGTCGTCCAGACCTAACACTGTTGGTCATTCAGCATTGTATATTGGCACTTTTTTCTACAGCATTTGATTAATTTTTTCATGTATGCAACTATTACTGTTCATGTGATGCTGTTGTGATTTCTTGCCCAGGGCAAACTGACCTCACATCTGGTTGCTTGTATGTTTTGCACTTTCTTTTAAATGTTTTTAACATTGGTATATAATAAAGGCATTTTTATCTTCTACCTTTGGTGTGCATCTGATCTATGTGCGGTTGCTTTCCTCTTTTTGTGCTTTACTCATCATACCGCACCAGATTGCACCCCTCTGATGTTACATTTCACTTACCCTGGAATGTTAGTGCGCTTCTACAACTGCTTATGCTACAAATATATGAAGGGATGTCACAGTATACAGGGATCATTCTTATAATCATTTGCACATGGAAACAAGAGAAGATACAAGTGAGATATTAGAAACAACTTTTTGACAGCAATAATGATCAATGAGTGGAACAGGCTGCCACAAAAAGTGTTAAGTTTCCCTTCAGTGGAAGTTTTCAAACAGAGGCTGGACAGAGGCTGGTTTAATAAATCCTGCATTGAGCAGGGGTTTGGAAATGATGACCCTGGAGCTCCCTTCAAACTCTAACATTATATGATTCTATTCTTAAAATGGCATGAATCTTACCTATACTTCATTGTTTTTTATCTTTCCCTTTCTGCCTTTTATTTAAAGTGCCTAATGTTCTTTCCAGTCCCCAATTTATGGCGGCCCTGCCCTGTAGGAGCTATGAATCTTCAGTACAACCTTACTTTAGAAAGAATATTTAGGATGTGTCTTCAGACGTCTATCCATATTTATATTTACGTGGACCAAAGATTCAGTTTATTGCTCTTGTTAGGTATCTGAAAGTCTCTGGAACTTTAATACCTATCCCCGTACACCCACTCTATAAGGCACATATAGTGCCTTGCAAAAGTACTCGGCCCCTTTGAATTTTTTAACCTTTTCCCACATTTCAAGCTTCAAACATAAAGATAAATTTTTTTATGTTATGGTGAAGAATCAACAAGTGAGACACAATTGTGAACTTGAACGAAATTACTTATTTTAAACTTTTGTAAAAAAGAATAAACTGAAAATTGGGGCGTGAAATATTATTTGGAATCGTTACTTTCAGTGCAGTAAACTCACTCCAGAAGTTCATTGAGTATCTCTGAATGATCCAATGTTGTCCTAAATGACTGATGATGATAAATATAATCAACCTGTGTGTAATCTAGTCTCCATATAAATTCACCTGCTCTGTGATAGTCTCAGTGTTCTGTTTAAAGCACAGAGAGCATCATGAATACCAAAGAACACAACAGACACGTCCATGATACTGTTGTGAAGACATTTAAAGCTGGATTTGGTTAAAAAAAGATTTCCATAACTTTAAACATCCCAAGAAGCACTGTGCAAGCGATCATATTGAAATGGAAGGAGTATCATACCACTGCAAATCTTCCAAGACCTGGCTATCTCTCAAAAATTTCATCTCAAACAAGGAGAAGACTGATCATAGATGCAGCCAAGAGACCCATGATCACTCTGGATGAACTGCAGAGATCTACAGCGGAGGTGGGAGAGTCTGTCCATAGGACAACAATCAGTTGTACACTGCACAAATCTGGCATTTTTGGAAGAGTGACAAGAAGAAAGCCATTTCTCAAAGGTATCCATGAAAAATGTCATTTAAAGTTTGCCACAAGCCATCTGAGAGACACACCAAACATTTGGAAGAAGGTGCTCTGGTCAGATGAAACCAAAATCTAACTTTTTGGGCACTATGCCAAACGATATGTTTTGCGTAAAAGCAACACAGCTCATCACCCTGGACACACCATCCCCACTGTCAAACATGGTGGTAGCAGCATCATGGTTTGGGACTGCTTTGCTTCAGCAGGGACAGGGAAGATGGTTAAAATTAATGGGAAGATGAATGGAGCCAAATACAGGACCATTCTTGAAGAAAACCTGTTGGAGTCTGCAAAAGACCTGAGACTCGGATGGAGATTTGTCTTCCAACAAGACAATGATCTCAAACATAAAGCAAAATTTACAATGGAATGGTTCACAAATAAACGCATCCAGGTGTTAGAATGGCCAAATCAAAGTCCAGACCTGAATCCAATCTAGAATCTGTGGAAAGAGCTGAAAACTGCTGTTCACAAACGCTCTCCATCCAACCTCACTCAGCTCGAGCTGTTTGCAAAGGAAGAATGGGCAAGAATTTCAGTCTCTCGATGTGCAAAACTGATAGAGACATACCCCAAGCAACTTGCAGCTGTAATCATAGCAAAAGGTGACGCTACAAAGTATTAACTTAAAGGGGCCGAATAATATTGCACGCCCTAATTTTCAGTTTATTATTTTTAATAAAAGTTTAAAATAAGCAATACATTTCATTCAACTTCACAATTGTATCCCACTTGTTGTTGATTCTGCACCATAAATTTAAATTTTTTATCTTTATGTTTGAAGCCTGAAATGTGGGGAAAGGTTGAAAAATTCAAAGGGGCCGAATACTTTCGCAAGGAACTGTATTGTGCCCATTAGGTATGCCCTTGGGCATATACAGTATATATTATTTTCAATAATCAAAAGTGGTTATTTGACCACTAAAACATTAAAAAATCAAGTCAAAACACTTAGCAGGCTGTAAAATAAACTTACCAATTCCCTCCTGCTCCTTTTCTAATCCATCCTAGGTTCAGTGGTCCTTTATCTATCTGATACAAGCAGGAAATACAAAGACTGGTGGGTGAAACTGGTAAGCACTGGAACAGAAATGGGGAAGGATAGATTGGGTAAGAATTATTTTATTTTTCTTCATTCAATGTTTTTTCTAAACTATTTTGGTTGTTGGGAAAATCTTATAACTATTCTTCAAAAATACGCCTGCACAACATACAGCCCGCAGGCCGCATGTGGCCCGCGGATCTGTCTGTCAGAGGCTGCTCTTTTCTTCCTATATACACTGTGTGCAGAATTATTAGGCAAATGAATATTTTGATCACATGATACTTTTAAAACATGTTGTCCTACTCCAAGCTGTATAGGCTTGAGAGCCAACTACCAATTAAGTAAATCAGGTGATGTGCATCTCTGTAATGAGGAGGGATGTGGTGTAATGACATCAAAACCCTATATAAAATGTGCTTAATTATTAAGCAACCTCCTTTCCTTTGGCAAAATGGGTCAGAAGAGAGATTTGACGGGCTCTGAAAAGTTCAAAATTGTGAGATGTCTAGCAAAGGGATGCAGCAGTCTTGAAATTGCCAAACTTTTGAAACGTGATCACCGGACAATCAAGTGTTTCATGGCAAATAGCCAACAGGGTCGCAAGAAGCGTGTTGGGCAAAAAAGGCGCAAAATAACTGCCCATTAATTGAGGAAAATCAAGCATGAAGCTGTCAAGATGACATTTGCCACCAGTTTGGCCATATTTTAGAGCTGCAACGTTACTGGAGTATCAAAAAGCACAAGGTGTGCCATACTCAGGGACATGGCCAAGGGAAGGAAGGCTGAAAAATAAATACCTTTGAACAAGAAACATATGATAAAACGTCAAGACTGGGCCAAGAAATATCTTAAGACTGATTTTTCAAAGGTTTTATGGACTGATGAAATGAGAGGGACTCTTGATGGGCCAAATGGATGGGCCAGAGGCTGGATCAGTAAAGGGCAGAGAGCTCCACTCCGACTCAGATGCCAGCAAGGTGGAGGTGGGGTACTAGTATGGGCTGGTATCATCAAAGATGAACTTGTGGGACCTTTTTTGAGTTGAGGATGGAGAGAAGCTCAACTCCCAGACCTACTGCCAGTTTCTGGAAGACAACTTCTTCAAGCAGTGGTACAGGAAGAAGTTGGTATCGTTCAAGAAAAACATGATTTTCATGCAGGACAATGCTCCATCACATGCATCCAAGTACTCCACAGCGTGGCTGGCCAGTATAGGTCTAAAAGATGAAAAAATAATGACATGGCCCCCTTAATCACCTGATATGAACCAAATAGAGAACCTGTGGTCCCTCATAAAATGTGAGATTTACAGGGAAAACAGTACACCTCTCGGAACAGTGTCTGAGAGGCTGTGGTGGCTGCTGCACGCAATGTTGATCGTAAACAGATCAAGAAACTGACAGAATCTATGGATGGTAGGCTGTTTAGTGTCATCATAAAGAAAGGTGGCTATATTTTTCACAAATTTTTGGGGGTTTTGTTTTTGTATGTCAGAAATGTTTATTTCTAAATTTTGTGCAGTTATATTGGTTTACTTGGTGAAAATAAACAAGGGAGATGGGAATATATTTGGTTTTTATTAAGTTACCTAATAATTATGCACAGTAATAGTTACCTGCACAAACAGATATCCTCCTAAGATAGCCAAATCTAAAAACAACCCACTCCAACTTCCAAAAATTTAAAGCTTTGATATTTATGAGTCTTTTGGGTTGAGTGAGAACATAGTTGTTGATCAATAATAAAAAAAACCCCTCTAAAATACAACTTGCCTAATAATTCTGCACACGGTGTAGAAATGTATTCTAGTCTTCTAGACACGGATACATTTGAACACTGTAGTGCTGGGACTGGGGCAGAGGATCGCAAAGAATAAGAGTGCCCTTCATCTCTGGCCCCAAATTGCAGCAGCGTGATGAGGAATCTGACATGGCTGGCTGCTGTAAGCACTCCATGGAGTTACTGAAGATGAAATGTGTAATTATCAGGAGGGGGGAGGATGATGATTAGTATTACTGACAAGACACAATATGGGAGAGGGGAGATTGTTAAAGGCAGCTCAGTACAGTGAGGGGCAGTTGAACTTTATGCAGAGGGATAGTGTGAAGTGAATGTTATAAATAAGGGCAGCTTGGGGAGTGATAGTATAAAGAGGCTCAGTGTGGGGGAATATAATGTAGAGGGGCTGTGTGGAGGGAGGGGGAGATTATGTAGAGGTGCAGTGTGGGTGAAATATTATGGAGAATGGCTGTGTGGGGGGCATTATGGACAGAGTTATATTATAGAGAGGGGCGATTTGGGGGACTTTTTTTGTGCAGGAAGCACAGTGAATGGCAATAATTTATTCAGGGGTGCAACTTGAGAGATATATTTATTTATGGGCAGTATAATGATACCTTTATTTCTAAGGATGTTTTGTATGGATGTGCTGCTGAAGACGGTCTAGACAATAATCTCTCCAGATCCTCTTCAAATTCCTAAAACTTGATTCAGGTGATGTATTAATGTACTGCTGGTAGTTCTGATAATGTATTCATGTCATAAATTTATAATTAATAATCGGATATTTTATTAAATAGTAGTAAGTAAACAGCTTCACTCATTTACAGTGATTCTGATTCAACCCATATAAAGATTAGCTCTTCAAGTTGGATTTTCCCAACATTTTCTTAATTGCATTTTAAACCATAAGCCAAGGTCTGTAAACAGCTTACAACACATCAAAGGCATCTCATTGTTGAAAGTTATGAGTCAAAACAAAGCTGCAAAAAATGTTTCCAAGTCAAAAGATATACCATGTGCCTCGGCTGTCTCTTTGCATTTGAGACTTGTGACATTTTCAGGGCTAGAAAGCCATTGCCCCATTAACCCCGTAGTTAAATGTAGTTTCGTTTCCTTTAGGGAGGAGATGGTTAATGTCAGTATTGCTTGCCAGCAAGCATTCTTATCACCATCCCAGGTGTTTCCAATTTGGACCACTCCCAGTCCCTGTAATGCCTACCTGGATCCACAGACTCAGATGGGCTGTAAAGGGGAGGCTAGAGGGAAGCCACTCACCAAGTAAGACCCCCAGAACCCTGAATCCATTTAATCCCTATACAGGGATTTGGAATTACACAGGACCCTGGAGATCACTACCTGTGGAAGGCTGCAGTCCGATGAGAGTAGTAGTCAGGCAGGATCAAACCAGGAATTGCGGAACAGGGACAGAATCGGCAGGCAGTGACGTAGTCAGCAAATGTAGCAGAGGTCAGATCCGGGGCGGGCAGCAAGGTACAAAAACAGTAGGCAGAAGGGTAGTCAAAAACACGCAGAAGTCAACACAGGAATCACCAACAGAATAGGACGTAACAGGAGCCAGGAAAATCAGAACTATATCTGGCAGTAATCATGTGACAGGAGGGGAAATAAGAAGGGTGTGGTGTCTTCCCATTGGCTGTAGCTGAACGCTGGCAACTTCAGCTGGAAGACACATGCCACCCACAGTCAGCCAGCGGTACTGCAGATCCCAAGCTAACCCAGCCCAGTGGATGATCGGAGCCTGCGCCTACTGGTGCCGCTGGCATCGACTTCTCTCCCATCACCAGCACCATCCACGGCAGGAACACGGCGCCTGGCGATCAGAGCAGAAGTCGCTGGAGCAGACTCCAGCGGTGACGTAACAGTCCCTTTATATACCGTTTGCTCCCAATAGAGGTGTCATGAAACAGTTTGGACTCTGCTGTGGTTGTATCTGTCATCTGGTCTTGCGGTCAGTGTTTTCCGGTGCTTGACCCAGTGCCATGCCTTTGTCCCAGTATCACACAGCTTTATCAGGATGTCTCCCCCATCGGTGTGCCGCCAGTAATACCCCGGCTCTGCAGCGTGCACGCCTGGTCCCTGTAAGTGCTCTTGATTCTGCGTGCTAATTTATCTGACGTTCCTGACCTCAGTCCTCCCCGTCCTGCCTGACCTTCCTGACTTCAGTCCTCCCCGTTCTGTCCGACCTCCCTGAGTCTGGTCTTCTCTATTTTTGTCTTACCTTCCGGTGTTCCTCTCCTGCTCCTAGTTTGTTTTTCTGTCCCTACACCCCCCTCCTTTGGCTTGCTCTCCCGATTTCAGACCTCTGGCTCATTTCTGACACTGACTCCGCCTACTCCCTTGTAATGCATGACCTCCCGGCCCTGACCATGCTTGTATGACTTAGTAATGTATCTGTGATTACTCTTGTGACACCTTGTGGTTCCATAGTCCTGTTACTCACTCCAGTGGTTCGGCTCCCCCTAGTGGTGAATTCACAAGAGAGTGCCGGTTATTCAGTCTCATTTAGATGCTTGGCCTGCAGTTGGAAGGAACTAGTGGAACCCACTCTGCAAATTGCTGTGTAGGCTGCAGTCTTGGTAATGAAGTCTGTTGGTGTTTTTCCCCGTTTGTCCTTCTTTCCCTTGTGTGTTATTTTAGTGCAGTGGTGGGGCTAGCGTCCCTTACCTGTCCACTCAGTCACTAGCCAAAACTATTGTAGGGTCACTCAGGGCTTCAGGTTCCTCCTCGGTGACAGGTGAGGAACCTTTATAGGGATTGACTAGGAGTGCAAAGTACAGTTGCAGGTAGGTAGAGGAGGTGTCCATCTTCCATCTCACAAGCACTAGGCCCACCATTATTAAAGTGTCCCCGGTGTATCCCTTGTGTTGTGTGTCACGTTGTGTGCAATATCTTCCTGTTACAATCGTGACACCATGGAACACTGTGAAGACAGTCACTAAGAAGTGGCTTAAATTTGGCACAACAGTGACTTTACCTAGAAGTCAACATCCCTCAAAAATCGATAAAAAGACAAGAAAAAATTTGGTCTGGGATGTTTACTGTACACCAACATTACAGGAGTTGCAGGAATCTCTGACAAGTACTTGTCGTATACTGCATGTTACAACAATCTCCTTTATTCTTCTAATGTTTAGCCTGTGGGATACGATGGCAAGATGGGAACTTTTTCTTACAAGAAAAAATATCCAAATGTGGCTATTTTTTGCCAAAACCTACATCAAACCTGTCAAAAGCATGTGGTAAAATGAATTATGGTCAGACCAAGGATGAACTTTTTGCCATATTTCCAAACGATATGTTTGGTGCAAAGCCAACAGTGCACATCACCAAAAGAACGCCATACCCAGTGAAGACTGGTGCAGGCATTATTGTGCTATGAGGCTGTTTTTGGCAGCTGGGGCTTTAGTCAAGGTGGCGGGAATTATGAACTGTACGGAGCCAATCTTCCAACCAAATCTTCAGGCCTCTGCTAAAATCCTGAAGTTAAGCACAACTACATAAGTATACCTTCTAATCAATAAAAGTAGAGAAAAGTTTTGGGGTGGACTAACCAGAGCGCAGACCTGCATTTGTTAGTTGACCTGAAGAAGGATGTACATGGGAGTAACTCTTTCTATCATAGAGATCTGGATAAATATTGTAAGGAAGAATCAGCAAACTTGCCAATTCTACATGAGCCATGGTTATAGACTCCTACCTAAAAATACTAAATGCTGTCATTAATTTAAAGGGTACTTCAACAAAGTACTAGTTTAACGGTGTGCATACTTACGCAACCACAATATTTTAGTTCTTTATTTTTCTTTCGCCACTCAAAAAGATTTCAGTTTATTTGTCAAAATAATTGTACGGTTTATAAGCAACATTAAAAGGTGGAAAAAGTTGGTATGATTTTTTATATGATGAAAACTTGCCATTTTAACAGAAGTGTGTAGACTTTCTGTATCTACTAGGAGAAGAAAAAAGAAAAATCAGCTCACCCAGGTCTATGGAGACTCCAATGAGAGACAGGTGCAAGGATAGAGGCCGGCCACGCAAGGAAATTCCACAAAAAGCAAAAATATCCAGCATCCACGTCCAGGTTAAATATAAAAGTTGTATCTTTATTCAGAATCCATTAAAAACATAGGGTGATGAACATCACATCCCCAACAAATATAAAAGTCCTCTTGGACCCCTCATACAGATGGTACGCGTTTCGAGCTCCTCGCTCTTAGTCTGAGTCCAAGTATCACACAGCTTTATCAGGATGTCTCCCCCATCGGTGTGCCGCCAGTAACACCCCGGCTCTGCAGCGTGCACGCCTGGTCCCTGTAAGTGTTCTTGATTCTGCACGCTAATTTATCTGACCTTCCTGACCTCAGTCTTCCCCGTCCTGCCTGACCTTCCTGACTTCAGTCCTCCCCGTTCTGTCCGATCTCCCTGAGTCTGGTCTTCTCTATTTTTGTCTTACCTTCCGGTGTTCCTCTCCTGCTCCTAGTTTGTTTTTCTGTCCCTGCACCCCCCCTCCTTTGGCTTGCTCTCCCGATTTCCGACCTCTGGCTCATTTCTGACACTGACTCCGCCTACTCCCTTGTACTGCATGACCTCCCGGCCCTGACCATGCTTGTATGACTTAGTAATGTATCTGTGATTACTCTTGGAACACCTTGTGGTTCCATAGTCCTGTTACTCACTCCAGTGGTTCGGCTCCCCCTAGTGGTGAATTCACAAGAGAGTGCCGGTAAAAGATTTCAGTTTATTTGTCAAAATAATTGTACGGATTATAAGCAACATTAAAAGGTGGAAAAAGTTGGTATGATTTTTTATATGATGAAAACTTGCCATTTTATCAGAAGTGTGTAGACTTTCTGTATCTACTGTACATGTTATAAAGAATAATCCCAATCCCTTGGCAAATATGTTGCATTTCTGCCATATATAATGAAATATTAAGCAAATTGGCTTTTGGTCATTCCATATGTAGAAATAAATGCACAAATGTGTAGCTCTACAGACAGGGTAGTTAAATAATCAAGGTTATACTATTTCAAGGTCAAATAAACAATGAATGTTTCAATATTCATAGTAGCCAAAATATGCTGTAAATCTATCAGCAATTACCATTATCCATGAGCAGCACAAGACTAATGAGAGCACTGTATATTGTAACTGATACCTGGCCAAAAGAAGACGACACTCAGGAGAACCACATACAAAGAAAGTACTGGGTTATATTTGGAAATCACAAAAACAATGTGCTTGATATTGTCACAGCCGCAACCGTTATTAATACAATATTTTAAACTGCAAACACAGAAGCTGTAAAGGAAATTATTGCTTTTTCGTAAAATGTACAAGGAATAGTGCCCAGGTAGTTAATGTCTAGATCTGGGCTAAATTAATGGCTGAAACAATTTAAGCAAATTACTGTAGATGCCGTGGAACAAACAGGATCAACTGTCCACATAATAATTACATTAAATGTAACCTGGAATGACGAGGCTTTGCTATAAACATAATAGGCTCTTTTTCATTTAGGCAGGCAGCTAGTAAAATGTTTAAGGAAAATAATATATCAATATGGCCAAGAGCTTACGGCACAAAATATTTAGTATTTTAAGTCACTATGAAATTTTTAATATCGATAAGAAGGAATAATAGCTGAAATAAAAATAAAAAAACACTTGTTGCTTAAAGTGAACCTGTCAGGTGCAATATGCACCCAGACCCATGAGCAGTTCTGGGTGTATATTCCTAATCCCTGCCTAACTGTCCCAGCCTATAGTAGCATAGATAAAGGGATCTTTAGAAAAAGTATTTCTAAAGATCCTTTATTCTAAAGAGGCCAGGTGCTAGTCAGAAGGGCATTATTTCCTTTGGCTAGTTGGCCCCCTTAGCATGTAAGTACACCCCTTTGGGCGTGCTAGTAAGCTAATGAATGCACAGGGTCAGAGGCATGGTTGCTCTCCCCTCTCTGCTCAGTGCGTATGATCAGAAGTTTTTGGACTTCCAGTCATGTGCACTACACCAGTTTGAAGCCGGGATTCATACACCCGGCTTCATAGTGGGCATGGCCGGAAGTCCAGGGACTTCTGATTATGCGCACTAGCCATGGTGGCAGCAGAGAGCTGAAAGGGACCATGCCTCTTACGCTGCACATTCATTAGCATGTTTGCATGCCCACAGGGCATGCTAAGGGGGCCAACTAACCAAAGGAAATATCGCCCTTGCGACTTGTCCCTGGCATCATTAGCGTATCATAAAGGATCTTTAGAAATACTTATTCTAAAGATCTCTTTATTTATGCTATTAAATACATGGACAGTTAGGCAGGGATTAGCCATATGCACTCAGAACTGCTCGTGGTCCTGGGTGCATATTGCATCTGACAAGTTCACTTTAAAAGTGAAGGCTATTTAAAAGTTATATTGGACAATTGCAGTTTCAATAAAATAGGAAGAGAGCAGGAACAAAGTAAGCAGGAAAATCCCCTAAAGGCAGTGAGGAATCTCAAAGTACTCTGTCCAGCCTGCAGGCAATAGCATTTTCAGCAGCTTTTAGTCCAGTCTGACAATCCGAGATTCATTCAATGTACGGCACAATTACGCATCTCCTGATTAGCATGCATGAGGCTTTAGAGTTTGGGTCAGGAGATCCTCGGACACTCTAAATACCTCAGTCCATACTGAAACTGTGAAGTTTGGACTTGTAAAATCAGCCTTAAACTGATGCTACATGGAAACTCCTTGTAGAGCAATAATACAAATATGGTAGTTTTTAGAGTAAAGCCTGCTTTACACCTTACGATCCAGCAAACAATATCGTATGCGATCGTAACAGCCCCCATCGTACGTGCGGCTCGTTCAATTTGTTGAATGTGCCGCACATACGAGTAACCCCCGTCACACGTACTTACCCGTCCATACAACCTCGCTGTGGGCGGCGAACATCCACTTCCTGGAGTGGGAGGGACGTTCGGCGTAACAGCGGCGTCATGCGGCAGCTGGCCAATAGAAGCGGAGGGGCGGAGCTGAGCGGGACGTAAACATCCCGCCCACCTTCTTCCTTCCGCATTACCGGCCGGGAGCCGCAGGACGCAGGTAAGATCTGTTCATCGTTCCCAAGGTGTCACACACTACGAAGTGTGCTTCCCCGGGTACGATGAACAATCTGACGTTCAATTCATGAGGAATGAACGACGTGCGTGCGATGAACGTTTTACCGTTCAATCGCAATCGCACGTAGCTGTTACACACTGCAATGTACCTTACGATGCCGGATGTGCATCACTTACGACGTGACCCCGCCGACACATTGTAAGATACATTGCAGCGTGTAAAGTGGGCTTTAGGCACTGCAAAAATAAAGCTATGATTTCCCCCATTCTATTGTCACTTTCTGTGCTGTTTAATGTTGTTTTATAATTGTTTTATCACCAGGAGATTATCACTAGTGGACGACTTGACCTTCTGCCAGGTAGTCCAACAATGCCCCAACCACTGATTGGTAGCTATCTGCTTATGCATAGTGTACACAGAAGATAACCAATTGTTGTTGTAGGCGGGGTTATGCACAGCACAGCATTCAGGTACCTGGTAGATCTGCAGCAGATAAAACAGATTTTAATAAAAACTGGAGCAAGCAACTGATGCATCACTGAAAGCAGGGCTTCTTCCCACACTTGCCCTACTTGATGCTGCTTTCAGATTGGGTAGCAAAAACCTGGTGACAGATTACGTTTAGAACTTAGATATTAAGAAACAAAAAGAAGACAATTGTTACTTGAGCAATGTTCATTGTAGCCAGGCAGCTCTTAACCCCTTAATGATGGAACCAATTTAAACCTTTATGACCAGATCGAATTTTGAAATCTGATCAGTGTCACTTTATGAGGTAATAACGTTGGAATGATTTAACCTGTCCCAGTTATTGTGAAATTGCCTTTTTGTCACACATTGTACTTCATATTGGTGGTAAATTTTTTGACGATATTTTTTGAGTTCTTTCGTGGAAAAAACTGAAATTTGACAAAAATGTCGTAATTTTTAAACTTTCAATTTTAACCCCTTAACCCCTTCACAATCAATGATGTACCTATATGTCAGTGGTTGTGTCTGTCACTTTAATGAAGGCTCACACAATGAGCCCGCATTATACCCCACAGAGTTCCGATTATTTGATCAGCCAACTTGTGCAGCTAACAAGAGATCCACCCATGCCTGTGAACTAGTTAGATCATGCTATCAAACTCTCACAGCATATTCTAATATGCGCTGGTAGGGATTGCACGATTCGACGATGCCATCGGCGGCTCTGTAACGCAATCACGGGGTGCCGATGGGTTGTCATGACAGCCAGGGTCAGCTGTCATCCACAGGATTTTTGCCTGCTAGGTGGCCCTATTCTCTTATTCTATTTTAATCCAATGTAAGGAAAAAGTACCCTTAATGGCCACTATTTTAAAATGTAATGGCGGTCGCTCAGGGGTTCCACAGACAGGCTTAATGATATCCACTCTGTCTACAAGTTCCCAAGTATTTTCCTGGTCTTCACCCTTCCACCCCTATTCAGGAATATGAACTTATGCAGGGGCTCCTGGGTTGGGACCAAAGAGTAAGCAGCTGGCCGGTTGAGTAAGCTGGCAAATTGATAACAGGAGGCCCCAAACCGGAACAGAATCTCATAATAGTCAAAGCATGTGCCAAGGTTAGTAATAAAGGAATACAAGTAGGCTAAGCAAGGGCTGAAACCACAGGACTGAGCCAAAGCAAAATTAACTATAACTAGCAGTGAATATCACGATTTTAGAAGCTTAAATAGCTGGCAGTCCCAACCGGGCCAAACTGCAGGAAGCAAAAACTAACAGAAGACTGTCAACTTTGTCAAGTCCCAGGGAACAAAGGACTAGTGTTATCGCACCATGCCATCCTGGCAACATTAGCAGAAACAGACAGGGCAGGTCCCTACACAAATGTTACAATGGTAATTTGTTTACACCAAACCATTTAAAATATAAAAGTAGATTAATAATAGTTCACATGTGGCGTTTTCAATGCATTTAAAAAAATCACAAGAAAATATACAACAAAAAGGCTGATATGAACATATCCTAGAAGTTCCAGAGTTGTTAATTAGCAGGTAATTGCATTTTGAAGCTGCTCGAGAACAGTCTATCATTTACTAACACAAATCCATAATATAATAAGAATTATTTTGAATTTGTTTATACAGGTACAAATAATTCTTTCTAGCAGTCAAAAAAATGGCAAGTCAATGTCAGTCAGCTGGAATTTTCTTCCAACCCACAAAATTGTAATTCACATTGAGGAGGTGATGAATTTCAGAAGTAAGTTTGTATATGAATGCTTTGTCTGGCTCCAGTTCAACACAACAAAAGAAGTCAAACGTTATATGCTATTTGCATCCCTTCACAGAAGTGTTTTGACATAAACTAAATAACATTTCCAGTTGAGAGGCGGCAGACAACTTGGAATGCACTGTCAGAACTACAGTTTCTTCGTGGAGAAAAGATTGTTTTGATTTTTGAGCACCGTGCGCAGACATTTTTATTAACTTAATTTTTTTTGTCTGTTTAACGAACTCTGACTTGAATAGCTATTATTATATTTTACAATAAGTATGTGCAATGAATGATTAGCCAGGCAAAAAATTCCAGTAAAGTTGTCAAAACAAGAGTAGTAACAGGTTCTGCTCTCTGTTGTCCCTTCAGGCCTGCAATAAATCAATTTAATTTCTTGACTTTTGTCACATTTTTCTTGCATTTGCAGTCAGTGATATTTGTGTGGCCCATACCCTGTAATAAGTATTTGATGTAAGCTGTGTAGGAAGTATTTTGGCTTTGGAGCAAAGAATTAGAGTAGCAGCAATTAACATGTCATGTTCATTGCAATCATGCCCCTATGGAGAGATACTTTGGCCGGCTTCTCACAACTGTCTTTCATAGTCTGAGTATAGACTGCCATGTATTACAAAGTTGTTGAAATCAAGATCAGGAGAATTGTAACCTGTCAGTAGACTGTGGTCCATATAAAGACTATGAAAGACAGATGTGTGAAGCCGGCTCTAAAGGGGTTGTGTGCTCTTAAGCTACAAGTCTGCAGTCATTCTTTCGGACTGCAGCCTTGTGAATCCTCACATTGCGAGCACTGCAAACTCCCTGCCACATTCCGGCTACACTATTTCCGGCCTAGCTCAATGCAGTTACATGGAGACTGTGGCTGGGAGTATGCATATTGCGTACTTGTATGACTTGTATGTATATATGGCTCCTGGAGCCAGCACTGGAGAATCCTTGCAGAGGGCAGTGCTCGCAATGTGAGCATTCACAAGTCTGCAGTCACATAGAATGACCGCAGACTTGCAGCTTAAGACCAGACTACCCCTTTAACCCCCTTCCAGACATATGACGTACCATGTATGTCATGGTCGGATAGGGGTTCCCTCCTGAAAAAGTACTAATTATGTCATGACGATCACAGGGGAAAGGGAGCTGTGCCCCACAATCACCAACGGGACCTCGGCTTTCCCGAATGCTGAGATCCAGCTCTCACAGCTATAAGCGGTGCCCGCACTGCTCCTGGCTGTTTATCCCTCTAAATTCTGTGCTCAATAGCAATTGCAGCATTTAAGGGCTGGGAGAAAGAGTGCGCTCCCTCTCCCAATACGATCAGGACACCCATATTGTTATCATAGTAGCCCGACAATGTCATGATGACCTCTGGGCCACCAACCTACTGCAAGCCTCTGGGATCATGCCAACAGCATGATCTCAGAGGCTTGTGTCAGTGTAAAACGTACAGCTATAATCCATTTTAGACTGTGGAAACTGGAAAGACAAAAGAGCGCAAAATAGGGTCTTACCTGGGTGTGAGTTTAGAGTGAACACTTAGAGGGGAGGCTCATCTTATGTGGCTGTGTGAGTCACAACCACTATAACCATTTTTGAAACAACACATGGCTGCAGGAGCCCCATTTATAATACATTTTACTATATATGTATATATTAGAGGAGGTAAGAAGGTAATATTATTCTGTTTATGCCTACTTTATCCATCTCAATAACTTTTTAGTGAGTCCAATTGCACATAAAATAGTGATCCAATCATTTTGTCAAAATACCTTGAAATTTGATGATAAGCTCTTCCCTTCCAAGCTCTTCCCTCCCTTCCAAGAGATTTCCAAGATTTAACATTGAATTACACACATGAATTTTTAATGCAATTACTTTGCACGTTGGCAATGAAAAAGTCCCACATTTTGCTATATTTTCTACAAGTCTGCTACTAACAAATCTGACCAAGACCTGTCAAAGACTTTTGTAAGACATGGTTCAGACAAGTGTATTTTATAACCTATATACAGACCACAATGCCAAGACTGCCTTCGAGATGAAGTTACATCCTCAAATGTATTGGGCCCAGAAACCCGTGGTCTAGCTGGACATTGTGATCCATATATAGAAAGTGAAATACGTCCACCTAAGCACTGAGTAAATCTGCGACCTCTGGTGGTTCAGAAATTTTACAAAATTATAACAAGGCCATTATAAATATTTTTTTTTTCATTATACTGCACCTTTATTATATATAGTGCCTTGAAAAAGTGTTAATACTCTGTGAACTTTTCAACATTTTGTCATGTTAAATCCAAAAACTTAAATTAACTTTATTGGAATTTTATGTGAAATAACAACACAAAATACCAAGCATTTGAGAAGTATTATTATACATGGTTTGCTAAACATTTAAAAAATTGAAATCTGAAAATTGTGACGAGCATTTGTATTCATCCCCCTCTAGTCTGATACCCCTAGGTAAAATCCTGTGTAACCAATTGCCTCCAGAAGTCACCTAATTAGTAAATCAAGTTCACCTATGTGTAATTTATTCTTTGTATAAGTACAGTTGTTCTGTGAATGCTTCAATGTTCTTTTGAGAACATTAGGGATTAAACAGCATCATGAAAACCAAGGAACACACCAGACAGGTCAAGTAAAGGTTGTCGAGAAGAGGAAACTGGGTTTATTAGAGTTATTAGATTATTACAGTATTATCTAGGCGTGTAAATTTTCATGTATCCACACTATACCTCATTTATAATGTGACAGCCCATCTACTTAGTTTCTCCAAGTCAGCCTATAACTTATGAACGTTGAGAACAGACAGCACTCTACTACATAATTTGGTGTTATCTGGAAAAATAGAAACAAAACACTACTAATCCTATCTTTTATATCATTGCTAAATAAGTTCAACAACAGTGTATCCATTACTGAGCCTTGGGGAACACCACATATAACAAAAGACCATTCAGAGTAGCAGTTATGCACCACAACTCTCTGGGTGCGATCATTGAATCATATTTCAATCCAGTTACACATCTTACTCTAAGTGTAAATATCATATTTCACTCCTAAGGCGTCTATGTGTCACAGTGTCAAATGCCTTTGCAAAATCCAAAAACACTATACCCATTGTGACGACGTGGGCCCCAAGCGTGTGGGGAACCATACGTCAGGTAACGGGATTGAGGCACACAGGAACACTTTATCACTTAAACAATCTAGGTGATTTATTCAGATCCTCATAAACCACGCCGTATAACGGGCCACAGCCACTCTCCAGGCAGGACAACAATGTCTCACTGTCAGTTTCAACCGCCGAGTGTCCATACAGTTCATTCTCTGGTATCAGCCAGTCCACATCCCCTTTTTTCAGGGTTACCTGTCAGTCGCTTTGCAGGTTTGTATGTAGGCTCGACCTCCAGGGAGACTGTCTAACTGGGCTCACTAACCCGGTCCTCGGACCAGCTCCGTTCGACGACACCTACTGTCAGGCCAGAGCCCCAGTAGACTCTGCAACTCCCTGGATTCTCACAGCCCTTTGCTGTCTTAGCATGCACATGATCTCCTGACCATGTGCTTTCAGCCAGATGCCTCCCACCTACTCACAGCCTGATTAAAACCCATTAGACACACCCATGTATGGGAGGCATGTGGATGGTCAGTCCCGCCCATCACCTCTGACCATCTCATGAACAGAGCCCTGAATACATACTGCAAGCCTCATGGAACTACAAGTCCCAGAGAAACATTCCAGGTTCAGATCGCAGAGGCCCTCTACCTCTGTGGCACATACCGGCAATTCACAACATTGCCGGTCGCTACATCACATACCCCCCCTCTGTTCACACTTGTAGGGTTGAACACTTGTCAACGAATAGGGGCCCAGAGACAGGGCATCCAAGCTACCATGCCCTACCAGTCGAAAGGGCCTTCTCAGTCGACTATGAGCATCCGCTCCTGAGACACTGTCTGTCACTGTTCCCAACTGTTTATGGAACAATGCGCCATGAAATTTCGTCATCTCACATTTTGGAGTCATAACATTGGTAGACCCACTCCACCCCCGCCACTTGAGACTGTTGTGTGTGCCCCTTGCCTGCATTCTCCACCATAATGTGACGACGTGGGCCCTCAGCGTGTGGGGAACCATGCGTCAGGTAGCGGGATTGAGGCACACAGGAACACTTTGTCACTTAAACAATCTGGGTGATTTATTCAGATCCTCATAAACCACGCCGTATAACGGGCCACAGCCACTCTCCCCGCAGGACAACAATGTCTCACTGTCAGTTTCAACCGCCGAGTGTCCATACAGTTCATTCCTGGTATCAGCCAGTCAACATCCCCTTTTTTCAGGGTTACCTGTCAGTCGCTTTGCAGGTTTCTATGTAGGCTCGACCTCCAGGGAGACTGTCTCACTGGGCTCACTAACCCGGTCCTCGGACCAGCTCCGTTCGATGGCACCTGCTGTCAGGCCAGAGCCCCAGTAGACTCTGCAACTCCCTGGACTCTCAAAGCGTTTGCTGTCTCAGCATGCACATGATCTCCTGACCATGTGCTTTCAGCCAGATGCCTCCCACCTACTCACAGCCTGATTAAAACCCATTAGACACACCCATCTATGGGAGGCATGTGGATGGTCAGTCCCGCCCATCACCTCTGACCATCTCATGAAACCATCCCTGAATACATACTGCAAGCCTCATGGAACTACAAGTCCCAGAGAAACATTCCAGGTTCAGATCGCAGAGGCCCTCCACCTCTGCGGCACATACCGGCAATTCACAACATTACCGGTCGCTACATCACACCGTCTGTCCAAATTGTTACTCACCTCACCATAAAAACTTATGAGAAGAATTTTACCTTGTTTCACTACTGGGTGGCATTATGTGTTGGGCTCTAATTTGTTGGTTTTGTTGGGAAACTGAGGGGGTAAGTTGGAATATAGTGCTATTTATATGGTCATATACTGTATATTTTTACTCTCCATTGCCAAATGTGTGGTTAAAAGACATGTTAAGTAATGAATAGGGTTGAGCAAATAGTAACTATTAAGGCTTGGATTATTAGCAATGAATCACTAAGTATTCTTCCGGTATTCATCACGAATAATGAAACTAATGCAAGTCAAAGGGAAAAAAGTATTTTTTTGTGAAGCTTTCCCAAAAAAATGTTCGGGTTCCCCATTATCTTGCATTATGTTTGTTATTTATGACGAATACCAGAAAAGTACTTTAGGATTCGTTACAAATAATCCAAACCCAAATACTAACTATTTGCCCATCACTAGTAGTGAAGTAAATCAATGTCCAACCCCTAAAAGGCATATTTAAATTTCTGAAATTAACTTATAGGAAAGCTACCTCTAAAAGTTGGCATTAGAATGTAGAGATGAGTGAACCTTTGGAAGTTTGGTTTGCCAGGTACATTTGAACCTTAAAAATGTTTGGCTTTTGATCCTGGCTTGATTGAAATCTCAATGGATGTCAGTAATTGGGCAGTTTGTGGCTCCACCCCCATGCTGCTAGCCATAAGCAAAACACTTCCGGGAGAGGGTGGGCGGGGTTTTTCAAATTTTTTTGTGTGTGTGTGTGTCTGTGTGTGTGTCTGCACAATGCATTGGATCACACTAATTTTACCCCAAATGTGAGCCGTTCAAACACTGCACGTGGCTCCCACAGGGCTGAGCATCAAACATACCCAAGCACAGCACTGCTTGATTGAGTGGTTTGCACTCATGACTCACTCGAACTTTGAACCCGAACTTTGTGTTTTTGGAAGTCAGTTTCGGAACCCAGACCTTGAACATCGAACCTCATTTTCGCCCTTCTCTTTTACAGAGACAGCTTTCTTATTCCAGGAGGGAATATGATTTGTGTGCCCTATATCCCAGGGAACATTGCCTGACCAGTGGCCTATAAAATGGAGAAATATTACTTGTATGATATGTTGCAAACCAGCCACAAAAAAACAATAAATAATAAAGTTCCATTTACAGCAATTGAATGGCTGTTCCATGTTGTACCTTGTACAGTATGTATGTGTTAAAGAGGTAGCCGGGGGCCTTGTTGGTTGTGGCAAAGTCTGCTGTTCGGCTGCATACCAGCCCGGTGTTCATTCTCTGCACCCCAATCTCCACTTTAGTGCAATACAGTAATAAGCATACTTTTTCTTCATGCGTCACAAGCACAAACACTGTCAGAGGTTCTTTCAACCAAACTTCTTTACTTGTCGACTTCAAAAACAGTTTTTTATCTTGCCTGAGGTGGGCACATTTTTGTTCCCCAAAGGAGTTACCGTTAGCAATGGATAATTCATACATTTTGCCGGCTGATCGTTTCCCTGGTACTCGGGCTCCCATTGGGTCCTTAAGCTCCTCAATCCTCATCCTCTCCTTCAGCTTCATTGTTCATGGCAGAATCAACAGTCTTTCTGGTCAGTGAGGACCTACTCTTCTCTCAAGAGCCCACTGACCTTCCGCTAATTGAGGGGATTCATAAGGCATCTGCCAGGGAACGGCCACCACATGGGTCACACTGCATTTCCGGCGCCCAGATTGGACCCATAAGGTCATGCCAAATTAAAGTTATTGAGGTTTTTCCTCCACCACGTCTCTTACAGACGCAGTCTGTTACTCTCCCTCAGGGACTCTCTTGTCACTTCAAGTCTTCCTAACCATTTTTTTCTGACTAAGCCACTCCCCTTCATTAACTCCCTCCAGATTTGACCCAGAAGATCAAGCCAAACTAAAGTTATTGAGGGGTTTGCCTCGACCAAGTCTCTCACAGACGCACTGTTACTCTACCTCAGGGACTCTCTTGTCACTTCTTGTCTTCCTAACCATTTTTCTCTGACTAAGCCACTCCCCTTCATTAAATCCCTCCAGATTTGACCCAAAAGATCAAGGAAAATTAAAGTTATTGAGGTTTTTCCCTCCACCAAGTCTCTCAAAGACGCAGTCTGGTACTTTGCCTCAGGGACTCTCTTGTCACTTCTTGTCTTCCTAACCATTTTTCTCTGACTAAGCCCCTCCCCTTCATTAACTCCCTCTAGCCCGGGAGTACAAGGAAAGCAGCTTACACATTGTGGCCACCTAATGGCCATATGAAGACATTACACCATAACATGAGCTTCAAACATTACACTTTACACATAGTAGATTTGCAGGTCTGGGGTGGCTGAACCTTACACCCCCTTACATACGCATGTAATGGACTATATTGTATATGAGTGCTTTGTATATGATACCTATTCTGCTACTTTATGCAATGAGAGAGTATAAACCAGCACATTGTAAAATAAAACTGGATTGCCTCCCAATAATCCTTGCTCTTGTCCTAGAAATGGTTCTGATAGACAACACATATCCAGTCAACTGCAGATTCCTTCTGTCCTAATATTACTTAATGTTACATTTTTGTTTTCAATCATAAAGAACATTTCAGACCAATCAAACGTCTTTTATTTTTCCTCTGTAAATTCATTTGCATCTCTAAAACTGTCAACTGTTAAGCAAATATTTTGGGGGATTGCCTGGCTTTTACTTTTTCTGTAACACATCCATTTTTAGAGATGTGTTTCGTTCCGTTGACACTCATTGAGGCAAAGAAAATTCATGTGTTTAAACTCGCTTTGAATGGTTTCTATGAAAACTCTCTGTTTTCTGTGTACACCCAATAGTTTAGTTCAATGAGTTTAATTATGAAAAAGAAATAATGTAGGGTATAATGTATATAAGTATGAATTGAAATGTGCTATTTTGGAAAGAAAAATATTGGCTTCTTTTAAAGCTGTTGGGCTTAGCGTGCATTTGCAGCCTTGAAAGAAAATCTATTCATGTATTGGCTTGACTGTGCATGGATTGATTCCAATGGGAATGTAATGGGCTCAATGAAGCTGCATTGGATTCAAAGCATATTTATATGAGTTGTGAAAGCATACAAGTTAAAGAAATTAGTGGATTGAAGAAGGTGGCCTTGTGTTCTGATAAAGAAATATCAATTTCACTGCACATTCATGGATGAATAACAAGTTTTACAGAAACAAAACTATATTTGTATATAAAAGTGGTAACGCCAGATATAAACTAGAAATACTAGTAAGGGTTTACAAATAGCCTCTTCTGAAATGAGGAGGATAGGACCTCTAGTACCACCTATTGAAGGCACTAATCCTAAAACTCAATATCTACCCTTAAACCCCTTAACGCCATAACCATTTTCTGTTATTGCACTTTTGTTTTTTCCTCCCCTTCTTCTAAAATCCAGAACTTTTTTTTATATTTCCGTCAATATAGCCTTAGGAGGGCTTGTTTCTTTGAAGAACAAATTATATATTTTTTTATTTATCATGTTTACTATATTTTAAAATTGACATGGCAGTATAATTCCCCAGGTCAGTATGAATACATAGATACCAAACGTACAGTATATTTTTATTATGGAATTGGAGAAAAAAAAATTGAAATTTGTAAAAAAAAAAAATTACTTTTTTCTCTATTTCCCAAGAACCATAACATTCTAATTTTTCGTAATCTGGGGCTGTGTGATGGCTTATTTTTTTTGCCCTGACCTGACATTTTTACTTATACCATTTTTGGTAGATGCAATGATTTGATAGACTTATATTGAATTTTATTGCAACGTTGTGCATGTTAAATCCAGACATGTGGAAAGACAGATGCAGGCTCGGCAAATGAGCCCACAAGAAAAGCAAGGACACAACATATGACGTACATGTATGTTCTTGTATTTGGGTGCAGAATGACAAGAACTCCTCTGGCAAAGTCTGATATATTGCCCAGATTGGAAAAGTTAACCATTACATATCAAATAGTTCTGAATCTCTGAGGTAAAACTGGATAGCACTGATGCCCTTTTTAACTGGATAATTTAACTTTTTAAATTCAGCATTTACATATGTGCACTTTGGAGGAGTTGATCTTACTGACAAATTCCCTTTAATGGGATTCCATCACCAGAAAAAAAAAATATTGTTTAACCCCTTCACGACCAATGATGGATATATCCGTCATGGATCGTGTGAGGTTAATCCCTGCCCCCTGTCGTTGGCAGGTTGCGGCGATCCACGCACATATCAGCTGTTTTCAACAGCTGACATGTGTGCCTGCATGTTATGAGTGGAATCGCAACATTTAACCCCTTACATCTTGCTGCCAAAGTCTGGCAGCAAGATGTATATGCACGCGGCCATTACTTTCACTTACCACCGCCCCCTCCGGAAGTCATGTGCGTGATCACGTGACTTTTGGTGTTTGCCATGGTAGCACATTACATGAGTAATTTCCTCAAAGTGCCGGCATAGTGCCAGCACAGGGAGTAAAGCAGTATATCTGCAGATCTCGGCTCTATAGCTGAGATCTACAGATTGCTCAGAGCGATCGGATTGTTGATCTATATAGCCCCCTAGGGGGACTAGTAAAATTAAAAAAAAAAAGTAAAAAAAAACTAAAAGTTCAAATCACCCACCTTTTGCCCCATTGAAAATTAAAGGGTTAAAAAAATAAAAAATATACACATTTGGTATTGCCGCGTTCAGAAACACCTGATCTATCAAACTGTAAAATCAATTAATCTGATCAGTAAACGGCGTAGCGTCAAAAAAATTCCAAACACCAAAATGACGTTTTTTGGTCGCCGCAAGTTTTGCGCAAAATGCAATAACAGGCGATTAAAACGTAGCATCTGCGCAAAAATGGTACCATTAGAAACATCAGCTTGAGTCACAAAAAATAAGCCATCACTGTGCCATAGATCCCGAAAAATGAGAATGCTACGGGTTTTGGAAAATGGCGCAAAACGTGCGCCACTTTTATTAGACAAACTTGTGCATTTTTTTTAAGCCCTTAGATACAAGTAAACCTATACATGTTTGGTGTCTACAAAGTCGCACCAACCTCAGGCATCACAATGACACATCAGTTTTACCATATAGTCAACACGGTAAATAAAATATCCCAAAAACTATTGTGCGATCACACTTGTTTTGCAATTTTCCTACACTTGGAATTTTTTTGCTGTTTTCCAGTACACTATATGGTAAAATTATGGTTTCATTTAAAGGTACAACTCGTCCCGCAAAAAATCAAGCCCTCATATGGCAAGATTAACAGAAAAATAAAAAAGTTACGGCTCTCGGAAGAAGGGGAGCAAAAAAAAAACAACTCAAAAACGGAAAACGCCCTGGGGCTGAAGGGGTTAAATCAGGTTTTTGTGCTATGTGTATTTAAAAAAAAATGTTGATATTGTTTATTTTTTTCATATCATAATCTTTATTACAAAAACAGAAAGCTTTTATAGACTCATACTTCCAGTCCTTTCAGGATGGGTTTTCTTATCAGTAGAGGCAAGATTACAATGCCAGGTAACATCTCTATACACCACTGATAACACAGAATCCACCAGAATTGCAGGGTACATAATTTAATGAATAGGAGACTTCTTTAATAAGTGACGCAAATACAGTAGATTAGTTGTCATGTAAAAAAATTATACCAAGAAGAATCATTTAAGATCTTTTTCCACCTTTAATGTCACCTATAATCTGTATAATTCAATTAAAAAAAAACCTGAAATCTTTTCAGGTAGAAAAAGAAAAATAAAGACAGTGGTTGAAGAAATATACACACCATTAATCTAATACTATCTTGAGCACTTCTTTTAATTTATGACAGTATTTATATAGTGTTTTTTTACAACATTTACATACTCTTCCTTGCAGTAAAGGGGGCTTTACACGAAACGACATCGCTAACGAGATGTCATTGGGGTAATGGAATTCGTGACGTACATCCGGCATCGTTAGCGACATCGTTGCTTGTGAAACGTACGAATGACCACTAACGATCAAAAATACTTACCTAATCGTTGATCGTTGACACGTCGTTCAAATCCCAAATATCGTTGATGGGGCTGGACGCAGGTTGTTCGTCGTTCCTGAGGCAGCACACATTGCTACGTTTTACACCCCAGGAATGACGAATAACACCGTAGCTGCATCCTCCGGCAACGAGGTGGGCGTGACTTTCCTGTGGCTGCTCTCCGCCCCTCCGCTTTAATTGGACGCTAGCGATGCCGCTCGTGAAAGCACCTGCCGCCGTCGTTTGTGCGTCACGGGCAAATCACTGCCCGTGTCACACAATATCGCTAGCACAAATCACACGTACTTACCTGCCTAACGACGACGCTGTGGCCGGAAAACTGCCTCTTTTCTAAGGCGGCGGTTCGTGCGGCATCACAGCGCCGTCACACGGCAGCTATCTAATTGAAGCGAAGGGGCGGAGAGCACCCGCAGGAAAGTCATGCCCACCTCATTGCCAGAGGACGCAGGTACGGTGTTGTTCGTCATTCCTGGGGTGTCACACGTAGCGATGTGTGCTGTCTTAGGAATGATGAACAACCTGCGTCCAGCATCATCAACAATACTTGGGATTTGAATGACGTGTCAACGATCAACAATTAGGTGAGTATTTTTGATCGTTAGCGGTCATTCGTACGTTTCACATGCAACGACGTTGCTAATGAGGCCGGATGTGCGTCATGAATTCCGTGACCCCCAATGACATCTCGTTAGCGATGTTGTTGCGTGTAAACCCCCTTTAACTCTCCAAATCTATCAGATTGCAAGAGCATCCTCTTTGTATGGTTCTCTTCAAATCAAGGTACAGATTTTCCATTGGATTCAGGTCAGGGCAGGGCCATTCCAAAACTCTGATTTCTTTATTGATTTGAAGGTATGCACAGGCTGGTTGTTGTGCTGAAAGGTGAAATTCCTGCTCATCTTTAGCTTTTTAGCAAAGGCCTAAACGTTGTCGTTTAAAAAATGACTGATATTTGTATAATTTGGTGTTGATAACTGTATTTTTCAACACCAAATCTCAACACTAATGCACTGCAGAATACAGCAGCCCCGTGATAACACTGAAGGCAGCACAGAAACAAAATTCTATTGAAACAGCCACTCACACATCTAACGTTCATGGAGATGATGGTAAAATAATATTAAATATATACATGGATAAAGCTTGTATAGGGTTCCAGTCACACAAATATGTGTATCACATAGTGTCTGGCGTAAAGCCCATTAGTGAATTTTCATACTATTCGAACAGGCAGGTTGCCCAGGACTATATAAATACAGCCCACAGGGACAGACACCCTAATTTACTAGTCCATTTTTAGGAAAAGGCTTCTATTTTGCCACCCAACCCTCAGGCCAGACATATGAAATATAAAGGAGATTGTTGTCACACAATACACAATCAGTACTTGCCAAAAATTCCTGCAGCTCCTTCAATGTTGCTGTAGACCTCTTGGATGCCTCCCAGACTAATGTTCTTCTTTAACATAGTAGAGAAAACGAACCCACAGGGAAAAAGGTTGCATATTTAATTTTTTAATTTTACATTAATTCCAACTATAATTCAAAATTTCCGCAACCAAATATGACCATATATTACCTCGCTTCAAGAGACAACGCAACCAACTAAAGCACAGTATGACCAAGCGTCCTGATTGTGTTAGGGCCAGATGGATGGGCAGACCCGGGAGGTGGATCCACTGGGCCGAACTCCCCGATGAGGGAAAGGAGTCCGGTAGCCGGAGCACTTTAGGTAGCAGGACAGTCCGTGCACTAGAGCACAATGGAGAAGTCCCTGGGACCACGGGGTCACTGATGGTGGTCCGGGTGACGGAGCTCAGGTTCGGAAGCCGGGATGATGTCAGGCGGGGTCCGGAACCGTTGGAGCGAGATGACGGGTCACCGCAGGGAACAGAGATGGTACGGACTGTCAGGATGGCAGATAGGCAGCGTTCGGGGTTCGGGATACGGCAGGACCGGATGGCAATGCAGGATCGGCTCTAGAAGAGAGAGAGGTAAGTATCTCACAGGAACACAAGGAGACCTGACTCCTAGCTTGGGAAACACGAAGAACAGTCCCCGCCCCCTTGGACATTAAACCCCTTTATACCCTGTACCTGTGTGCTTCATTTCCTGTCAGTGGACACTGGCCCTTTAAGAAAGGGTCAGTGACCGCGCGCGCGCCCTAATGCGCATGCGCGCGGCCCGGGAGCCAGAAGCCAGGGTAGGAAGCTGAGAGGAGGAAGCAGCAGAGCCAGGCAGGGGCTGGGAAGCCGACGGGCGTCGGGAGCGGGGACCAGGAGGCCTGGGAAGCGCGGGCAATGGAGGCTGGAGAGCGGGGAGCGTGGCAGGTGAGCCGGGGAGCGGAGCAGAGGACCCGGGGAGCGTGACAGTACCCCCCCCCCACGCCCCCCTCCCCGCAACCGGGACAGGAAGGCACGGATCAGAGGAGTACCCACATTCTCCCGGGGCTCCCAGGACCTATCTTCAGGACCATACCCTGCCCAGTCCACCAGAAAGAACTGTCGACCTCGTACGGTCTTCATGGCCACGATATCCCTTACCGCATAGATGTCGTCATCAGCAATAGGAGGAGGAGCCGGACTGGCAGCAGCGGAGAAGGGACCAAGGACAACCGGCTTGAGCAGAGAGACGTGGAAGGAGTTGGGTATCCTCATCGTGGCCGGGAGCTGCAGTTTGTAGGAGACCTCATTGATCTTGCCGAGGACTTTAAACGGTCCGATGTAGCGAGGTCCCAGCTTGTAGGATGGTAACTTCAATCGGACGTACTTGGAAGCAAGCCAGACGAGATCTCCTGGAGAGAAACACGGAGGATCCAGACGTCTCTTGTCCGCGTGTCTCTTCATCCGCAGGGATGCACGTGCAAGAGACGCCTTAACTGAGTCCCAAATGGTTGTAAAGTCACGGACTACCGCATCAGCAGCAGGGATATCCGAGGAAGAGGATACAGGCAATGGGACAGAAAGCTGAAGTCCGTAGACGACATGGAAGGGAGAACTGGAGGAGGACTCACTGACGTGGTGATTATGGGAGAATTCAGCCCAAGGAAGAAGCGTGGACCAATCGTCATGATGGGCGTTGACGTAGTGACGAAAGAAAGAGGTCAATATCTGATTGACCCGTTCCACTTGGCCGTTCGACTGAGGATGGTAGGCAGAAGAAAAGTCCAGAGTTACTCCCAGATGTTTACAGAGAGCCCTCCAGAAGCGGGAGGTGAACTGAGTTCCTCTGTCGGACACAATGTGTGATGTAAAGCCATGCAAGCGGAAGATGTGATGTATATAGGCGTCCACGAGTTCCTGGGCAGAGGGCAGTCCAGCCATAGGGACGAAATGGGCCATTTTAGAGAACCGATCCACCACGACCCATATGACTGTGTGTCCGGAGGACAATGGCAAGTCCGTAATAAAGTCCATCGCAATGTGTTGCCAGGGAACTGAGGGTATAGGCAGAGGCAGAAGACGGCCATATGGCAGGTGTTTGGGCGTCTTGTTCCTGGCACAAGAGGAACAGGCAGAGACAAAAGAGGCGACGTCCGTGCGAAGGTATGGCCACCAGTAATGACGTACAATCGCACTCCAAGTTCTCTTCTGACCAGCATGACCGGCTGTTTTCGAGGCATGGCCCCAGTGTAACACTTTTTGCCTGTCAGTCTCAGAGACATAGGTCTTCCCGGGCGGTATCTGGGCCAGGGTGACAGGAGCCACCGGAATAATCTTACTTGGACAGATGATGGGTTGGGATGTCTCCTCCTCCTGCTCCATGGGCATGAAAGACCTAGACAAGGCATCAGCGCGTACATTCTTGTTCGCGGGTCGGAAATGGAGCTGGAAATCGAACCGTGCAAAGAACAAGGACCACCTGGCTTGCCGTGGGTTCAGTCGCTGAGCAGACCGCAGGTATTCCAGGTTTTTGTGGTCCGTGTAAATAATAACGGGGTACACTGCTCCTTCCAGAAGATAGCGCCATTCCTCCAGAGCCAGTTTGACTGCCAATAGCTCTCGGTCACCGATGGTGTAATTGCGTTCAGGCGCTGAGAAGCTCTTGGAGAAGAAACCGCAAGTCACCATCTTCCCGGAGGAGGACTTCTGCATGAGCACTGCTCCGGCTCCCGAGGAGGAGGCATCCACCTCCAAGGTGAACTGGCGGTTTAACTCTGGACGGTGGAGTACAGGAGAGGAGGCAAAGGCCCGCTTTAGAGAGCCAAACGCGGCGTCGGCCGCAGGTGACCAGTCCTTTGGATTAGCCCCCTTCTTGGTCAAGGCGGAGAGAGGAGCAGTCAGAGCAGAGAAGTGAGGAATGAACTGGCGGTAATAGTTGGCGAATCCCAGAAAGCGTTGGATTGCCTTCAGTCCAGAAGGAGGAGGCCAGTTGAGAATGGAAGAGACCTTCTTTGGATCCATCTGCAGTCCGGTATCGGTGATGAGGTAACCCAGGAAGGGGAGAGAAGACTGTTCGAAGACACACTTCTCGTACTTGGCGTACAGACGATTCTCTCTCAGTCTTTGTAGAACCAGTTGCACGTTCTCTCGGTGGGTCTGGAGGTCCGGAGAGAAGACAAGGATGTCATCCAGATATACCACCACACAGACGTAGAGAAGGTCCCGGAACACGTCGTTCACTAATTCTTGGAAGACTGCTGGTGCGTTACACAGGCCGAAGGGCATCACGCAGTATTCATAGTGCCCATCGCGAGTGTTGAACGCGGTCTTCCATTCGTCCCCCGAGCGGATACGGACCAGGTTGTAGGCACCCCGAAGATATAACTTGGTGAACACACGAGCTCCTCTGAGCCGATCAAACAATTCGGGGATGAGCGGCAGGGGGTACTTGTTTTTTACGGTGATTTGGTTCAATCCCCGGTAGTCTATGCATGGGCGTAGGTCGCCCTCTTTCTTCTTTACGAAGAAGAAGCCTGCTCCAGCAGGAGAGGAGGATCTCCGAATGAATCCCCTTGCCAGGCTCTCTGTGATGTAAGTAGACATGGCCCTTGTTTCGGCTGGAGACAGTGGATATATCCGTCCTCGAGGTGGTGTAGTTCCCGGGAGAAGGTCAATGGCACAATCGTAAGGACGATGTGGCGGAAGTACCTCTGACTCCTTCTTATCAAAGACGTCCGCGAAGGACCAATAGGCTGAGGGCAGTCCCGGTAGGGACTCTGGAACCGGAGGTCGCCGGATGGGTTGTATGGTCTTCAGACAGTTCTCATGGCAAGAAGACCCCCATCGAGTGATATCACCAGTGCCCCAGCTGACTGAAGGTTCGTGTGTCCGCAATCAAGGAAGGCCCAGCAGGATTTGATGTGACATGTGTGGGAGGACGTAGAGAGCGATGTTCTCGGTGTGCAGAGCACCGATACGCAGTTCAACCGGCCTAGTGATCCAGGAGATGGTGTCAGAGAGGGGTCTCCCATCCACAGAGGCAATCACAAGAGGTTTGGCGAGTGGAGTAACAGGCACCTGGTACTTGTCCACCGTGGCCTGCTGGATGAAATTGCCTGCTGCCCCAGAATCGAGGTACGCCTCAGCCGTGAACCACGTCTCTCCCGTTGTCACTTGCACAGTCCATGTAACCAGGTCTGAGAGAGTCCCAGCACCTAGGGTGGCCTCTCCTACCAACCCTAGGCTTTGGAGTTTCCCGGCCTCTCTGGACAGGAGCGTAGCAGGTGTGTGCCCTCTCCGCAGTAGAAGCAGAGGCCCTTGGCGAGCAGAGGCCCTGCTCAACGTAGTTCAGACTGTCGCACACGGTCGATCTGCATGGGCTCATGGACGGAGACACCAGATGCCGTTGACTGGAGTACGGCGGGCTTCTGCGGAGGAGAGGAATGCCGTACCGGACGTCTCTCACGGGACACCTCTTTGGACCGCTCCTGAAAGCGAATGTCCACTCGAGTCACTAGGGTAATCAGGGCGTCCAGGGTGGACGGTACGTCACGACCAGCCAGCTCATCTTTGATTCGACCCGAGAGTCCTTCCCAGAAGGCGGCGGTTAGGGCCTCGTTATTCCACCCGAGTTCCGAAGCCAAGGTGCGGAAACGGATGGCGTATTGACCCACCGTCAGAGTTCCCTGACGTAACCGGAGAAGAGATGAAGCAGACGCGGAGGCGCGTCCGGGCTCGTCAAAGGTGCCGCGAAAGGCCTGCAGGAACTCCTGGAGGTTCTTGGTCATAGGGTCCTCCTTCTCCCACAAGGGGTTCATCCACGCCAATGCCTCGCCCTCTAGGTGAGACATTATGAAGGCGACCTTGGCTTGGTCGGAGGCAAACAAATGCGGCAGCTGCGTGAAATGGAGGGAGCATTGGTTTATAAACCCCCTGCAGGTCTTGGGATCTCCGGCGTACCGGGGTGGTGAGGCCAAACGAAGTCTGGAAGCATCCGAGGAGGCTGCCACGGGAGCGGGGGCCGTGGATTGACTAGTGGAGGCCCGAGGCGCTGAAGATGTGACCGATGCTTGTAGCGTGTTCAAGCGGGCGTCCACGGAAGTCATAAAGTTCAGCATGCGGGTCTGGACTTCACGCTGGCGTTGAAGTTCCTCATGCAAGGCCGCTAGTGCTTCGGCGGGATCCATGGCCTGTTCTTACTGTTAGGGCCAGATGGATGGGCAGACCCGGGAGGTGGATCCACTGGGCCGAACTCCCCGATGAGGGAAAGGAGTCCGGTAGCCGGAGCACTTTAGGTAGCAGGACAGTCCATGCACTAGAGCACAATGGAGAAGTCCCTGGGACCACGGGGTCACTGATGGTGGTCCGGGTGACGGAGCTCAGGTTCGGAAGCCGGGATGATGTCAGGCGGGGTCCGGAACCGTTGGAGCGAGATGACGGGTCACCGCAGGGAACAGAGATGGTACGGACTGTCAGGATGGCAGATAGGCAGCGTTCGGGGTTCGGGATACGGCAGGACCGGATGGCAATGCAGGATCGGCTCTAGAAGAGAGAGAGGTAAGTATCTCACAGGAACACAAGGAGACCTGACTCCTAGCTTGGGAAACATGAAGAACAGGCCCCGCCCCCTTGGACATTAAACCCCTTTATACCCTGTACCTGTGTGCTTCATTTCCTGTCAGTGGACACTGGCCCTTTAAGAAAGGGTCAGTGACCGCGCGCGCGCCCTAATGCGCATGCGCGCGGCCCGGGTGCCAGAAGCCAGGGCAGGAAGCTGAGAGGAGGAAGCAGCAGAGCCGGGCAGGGGCTGGGAAGCCGACGGGCGCCAAGAGCGGGGACCAGGAGGCCTGGGAAGCGCGGGCAATGGAGGCTGGAGAGCGGGGAGCGTGGCAGGTGAGCCGGGGAGCGGAGCAGAGGACCCGGGGAGCGTGACAGATTGCAGGTGAAAAAATATTTTTTATTGATCAAGAAGGTGAACATACCACATGAAATTAAAACCAATAAACCCAAAAACAAGAGTTCCTGGCATAACTACAATAGTTAGCAATGATATGGCTATATAAAGGTACTATCAATTTAGAAATATGATTGCAGGCATCAAGAGCAGTCTTGAATAACAATAATCATGATATACAAATATCACAATCACATGTCACACCAATAGTGACTAGATAATACGGTATTGATCTACAAATATCATAATCTGATGTCGCACTTCTAGTGACTGGATAGTGTATGTGTTTCAATATAGTCATCCCTATGATGTCATAAATATAATTATCAAAGATCAACAGGAGTAAAAACATTAGCCAATATACAGTTTACCATAGGAAACCTACTTGGTCTCTATATTCCTATAGGTGTTACTCAATGTATATCCTGCAATTACATATCTTGAGGAGAAACATTTGGTCACTGTATGATCATTGCATACAATGCTAATGTAGCACCCATGGGGCAAGGGGTTAACTGTTTACTCGTCGCCGGGCCTGGTGATGTCGGGTCTGGGGAAGTCACGGGTGGCCCTGCCCGGCTTCGTGGCCCCAAGGTGTAAAATAATGAAGGGGGGATAGGATGATGGTGGAGGTTTGTCTCGTGACGCCACCTGCGGTATGCAGCGTGGGAATAGCCGCGGCTATTGTCACTGTCCTCCGGGGCGAATGGTTGTAGCAACTAAGATGTTTCTGCTCCCCACAGGTGGAACGGGCCCCGGGGAGGATCATGAGGGTTGTAGTGATGGCGGGCGCCGAAGCGCGGAGCGATGTTGCTGGCAAGGAAAGGCAGACACAGTCTCTGCAGGTTCAAGGTTTCTTTACTCACAGTTCCGGTTTACCTGGGAGTTGCCAGTCACCATTGTGATGGGCGCTAGTCGATCCAGAGCAATTTGAGGTCACCACCGGTGTTCCCACTGTGAGTCCTTTCTGGTCCTTTCAGGGTCCCTCCAATCCCGGTGTATGCGGAACATGGAACGGGCTTCGAGTGTTTCCTGCACTCTCCGCAGACCCTGGAAACCCATGTAGCTGTAGAGAACCCGGGCCAAGCAGTTTGCTCCAAACCACAGGTCTTGCAGTGCTCCCAGAAGTGTGAAGGTAGAGAGAATATGCCTGGACCGAAGTCCCGACTGTGCTCCTCACCCCAAGCTGTGCCCGGGGCTAACTGACTGTGTGTCAAGATTCTCCTTCCTTTTCCCCATGTGGTGCCTGCCCCCCAGGTGGTTGTCCTAGTGACCGGGAAAGTCCCATGCTTTGTGATGGCCACCCCCCCATCTATCCCAGGCCATCCCCCTGGTGGGAAAGCACCTAACTCTGTTTGGTGTGTGACTGTGAGAAACACCAGCGATTAACCTCTCCTTATCTGGGATGAGTACTACATCTTAAGGGAGATGCAGGACCCTGTGGTGACTGAAGCCTCACTAATGTTAAAGTTACCAATCTAGGTGTGACCCTATGCAACTGCATAGCCTGTAGCAATAGTTAATATTGGATCACATCCTAAGTAAGGACACAGCGCAAAAATATAGTGATAATTCTTAGTAACCAGGTCTGCATCCATCTGCTATCTGGTGAATCCCCTCCAGTAATAATAAATGTCACATTACATGGATCGCCAAACCACCAAGTGTTAATTCAAATGGTGTTGTGTAGCAGCATAGATGTAAAGGTAAAGGTGCAGTGCAACCACCAGTTATAACTCTCTGTGACGAGGTACATCTAGTTAGAATTAGCAGCACCTCCTGCAGGAGAAGTTCCCGGCAGTTGGAATTTCATATTACCACATTTGAAGGTATGCTATCCTGGGATGGCAGGGCTGCACCTATTTAACAATATTTCAATGCTAGTCTCAACGTCGTTATGTATTAGCTGCTGGTGGTGCTGCTAACTAGATGTACCTCGTCACTTGGGATTAGTAGTAATGGGGGGGAATCTATGAAATCGCCTATTACCAACTCTGTAAGAAAAAAAAACACAGAAAAATCCTTTATTTTAGATTTTAAAAAACACACCCTATTTCACCAATTTATTATCCCCCAAACACCCTGTATGTTTGACTTAATTTACACAAGGTCCCATGATGATCCCGGCTCTTCTATATCCAAACTCTGCAGTGACCGATAACGTGACCAATTACTGCAGACTCCACGAAACACTGACAGCAGTGAGATGACCCAGCGGTGCAAAGCGGTGATGTAACTAAGGTCAGCGGAGGTCATACTTGGGGCTCCCTGCTGCTCTCAGTTAAAGTGGAACCCATTGATGGATTGCCAGCGGCTGCACTGACCTTACTGCCGGATTGCTATGGAGCCAAGTCCCACAGTCCAACAGTCCGGCAATCTAGCATTTTGATGCATTTTTTTGCCAGAAGATGCAGATTTGATCCAGGAATTTGGTGTATAAATTTTAGCAATAGATCTGCATCTCTTCTCAAAACCCCACGGCTTTCTGCCAGGAAATGCAGGCCTGATTTAACTCAGTTCTCCTCAGGTGAGGTCACTGATGATTTTACCTGTGGTCACAGGTGAGGTACCTTGGGGACCTCCAGCTATGACCGCACATAAACTGAGTGATGTCACCACTCTCAGCTGCAGCTACATCAGTCTCTGCCTGAAGCTGCAGTGAGCAGTCATGTTTTCTATTGTGCTCATGTGCTGCGACTTCACTATGTAGCAGATCCGTGCTTGTCGTGGGACGTCGTAGGGTGTATTACGTCGGACCTGGCTGAATTGGGGTTATAAATTGGAGAAAGAGGGTATTTTTTTTGTTTTGATTTGTATTTAATTAAAGGATTTTTCATTGTACTTTGTGTTTATTTCGTTTTACTTACAGGATTAGTAATGTTGGGTGTCTCATAGATCCCTCCCCATTGCTAATCTAGTGCTTAGTGGCAACTGTGAGCTATCATTAACTCCTTATATTACTCTGATTGCCATCACACAGGGCAATTCAGATGAGTAAAGTTCCGCGATTAACACATCTTGTGGGCTGTTATATTTAGGCTGGGTCAACAACAGCCATGGGCCTCCCCAGCATGAGAATATCAGCCCCCAGCTGTCGGCTTTATCATGGCTGAGTATCAAAATTGGAAGGGGAATTGCAAACTTTTTAATAAATTATTTATTTAAATAATTTTAATAAATGTGGTTCCTGATATTTTGACACACAGCCAAGATAACAAACATGGCTGGGAGCTGCAGCATGTAGACGTATTCTTTATCTAGCTTTATCTATGCTGGGCATCAATATACAGGGGACTCAGCAATATTTTTTTTACCTATTATTTATTTATTTTTATACTCCATTAGGGGACCCAGATAGCTACTATGAGGGCAGCCAATGAGAGACCCCGTCACGCCGGTAGTCTGACTGCAGCCAATCACAGATGCCAGCAGAGAGGGTGAAGCAGTGCATATGTATGAGATCTAATGAACGAACTCGGAAGTAGTGTGACAGCTGCGGGGAATCGTGGTAAGTCTAACTGTCCTGCTTTAATCCCGTAATACTCTTGACAATGTTATTCCCAGAAACTAAATGTGAGTCAGAAATGTATCCAGGCATCTTCCCATGCTGTTCCCATTCAGTTTCAACACTTTTCCATCCATTTCAGCATTTTTACAGCCCTCCCAGACCGACTTACAAGGTCCTCCTGAAAATTATTTGAGTTTTCCATTGAAATGCATTGGGTTTGTTACTTGTGACAAATACACGAATAATAGAAATTATTCTGCTCAAAAAATCAGAATCGGAAAATTTAACTATTCGCCCATCTCTACTGTTTATATCCATTGTAGAAGTGTACTTTGAGGGACAGCATTATACCTGTCCAGATTTCATATAGGAATTTTCTATGATTAGAAAAAGAGCTATTAGTAAACACATCGTAGTTTCTAATCTTCTACCAACCTTTCAATTATAACACTAAATCTCCTTATCAATAGATATTTGAAACGAAAAAAAATGTCATAACTTTAGCACTGTATTAAAAAGAAATTCTAGCAATTACAAATAAGCAACCTAAGAAATTACTTTTCTTTTGAAAAAATCTTAAATTTACTCTGGTATTACTGAACGTCATAGCCTCAAGGACATGTGGGAAGACAACTATGATAATATTTGTATATTTTATAGTTTAATTAAATTAATAATGATTAGTACTTAAATATTTTAAGAGTACAGTAATACGTTTTCTTACAAAAAATAGCAAGGTAAATTGCTCCACAACACAATCATTTGTGGGAATTTCATATGCACACCTTTTTGCAGTCTTGATGTGATTTTTCTAATCAATGCCAGCATTATCTTGATTTTTTTATGTCTAGGGCCTGAAGAAGCAGATGCAACTCATGATGATGACCTGAGTTTAGTGGGAGAAAGAACCAGGTGGCTAATTGTCTGTAAAACAAATACACTGATAATTAGCTAGAGAGCACAATGCCACAGAAGCCTAACCACCAACCTTTATTTAAGTTAAGCAAATGGGAGAGCAAATGATGCAGCTGCATCCTCCCTTGACAAGTTAATAAGGGTGCCATACTTCATTTAGGCAGGCATACTAGCCAAAGCATGCCCTTAGGACCTGACATCAATGACTCTTGAACTGTAAAGTTGCACAGTATAAATTGAGCACTACAGAGGATGCTTTTCATCAACTTACATATATATATATATATATATATATATATATATATATATATATTTATTTATTTATATATATATATATATATATATATATATATATATATACACACACATACCTATACACTATATATATATATATATATATGCATAGATATGTATGTGTATATATATACTAGTTACTCTGCTGCTGTATAGTTAGCCATATAGAGAAAAGAGAGCCAGAGTATATTGTGCAAAAATAACAATTTTCATTAATTTAATAAGATCACACACAGACTACATATAAAATCATCGTGTCTTAAGAGCAAGTATGAGAAGAGGAAGGGATGGAGTACATATAGCAGGAGAATGTACCCAAAATTGAGGTATATATAGATAACACAAGGATTCCTTTTACTCCTCAATCAAAGGAGAGAGAATAGGGTATAACTGGTGAAGAAAATATATGCCATGTACTATAACAGCTATTAAACATAAAACCCCTCCAAGTGCAAGTAAAATTCAAAAGACAAAAAAGCAGGATACACTTTATCTAAAGTGCTTTGTGCAAAATCATATCAAGGATGAGTCCTGCACTATCACATACCCCCGGAATAGGACCTAAGGACCTTTAACGCACATTTCGCCAGGGTGTTGTTGCTTCATCAGGTAGGAAGATCCTAATAGTGTATAGGCAGGGGCAGCTATAAATAGCCCCTTTGTTTAATTAATGGCCGATAGGTGTGAAAGTAAGTGATAGCGGCATGCATGTCCGACTTCCGGGTGTGAGATGGGAGCGTCTGAATACAGGAACGTCCGCTGCACTGTATAGGTAGACACAGGAACCATTTAAAGTTAAATGACTGGTTGATTTATTCAGTCTTCATATACCACTCAAAAGAACAAAGGCACAAGGCAACAAACAGAAAAATTCCATAAAGCACTGTGGGTTTCGTCCTTTCAGGATAGTGTTTCACTCTTTAGCAAGATACCCACCGATGGGAGTTTGTTTGCCTCCACACTCACCGCCTTAAATGAAATTCATGATTTTCATTTTATCCTCTGTACCAAGCCCTAGCGTGGGGATGTGTGATCAGTCATTGCCACCCATCTCTCTGAATGCTCATAAACCCAACCCTGACACACCCTATTAACTCTCTCAGCATTACCATGTTGGAGCCTGCCACCATATAAGTAAGGATGGTTGACCTTAGGGAGATCAACATCCAACACCGCGGAGACACCATCACGTGTTTCTCAACGCAGTGATTCTAGAGCAATGCCCCCTGGGAAATATTCAAAACAAGAAAGCCTGCGGAGACACCATCACATGTTTCTCAACCTTGGCAGGAAACTAGCCAGGTCTTTCCCCGGGAAGGAACAACAAAGGGAAGGGCAGTCTCCAGTCAAGGAGACCACCTATGCCAAACATGGTATCCATTCACAGACAGCTGTTTTGGGGTATTTGCCCCTCATCAGTGTGTAGTAGGAAACTGGCTAGTGGGAGCAATGCCTAGTAGAAGACTACAGAAGCAAGGATGGTTGACCTTAGGGAGATCAACGTCCAACACCGCGGAGACTAGAATCACTGCGTTGAGAAAGACGTGATGGTGTCTCTGCGGTGTTGGATGTTGATCTCCCTAAGGTCAACCATCCTTGCTTATGCAGCTTATGGAGACTGCCCTTCCCGTGTTTTTTCCTTCCCGGTGAAAGACCTGGTTAGTTTCCTGCCAGCTTTGAGAAACATGTGATGGTGTCTCCGCAGGCTTTCTTGTTTTGAATATTTCCCAGGCGGCATTGCTCAAGAATCACTGTGTTGAGAAACACGTGATGGTGTCTCCGCGGTGTTGGATGTTGATCTCCCTAAGGTCAACCATCCTTGCTTATGTAGTCTTCTACTAGGCATTGGTCCCACTAGCCAGTTTCTTACTCCACACTGATGAGGGGCAAATACCCCGAAACAGCTGTCTGTGGATGGATACCATGTTTGGCATAGGTGGTCTCCTTGACTGGAGACTGTCCTTCCCTTGGTTGTTCCTTCCCGGTGAAAGACCTGGCTAGTTTCCTGCCAGCGTTGAGAAACATGTGATGGTGTCTCCGCAGGCTTTCTTGTTTTGGAGCCTGCCACCAGGCTTACATCACCGAGGTTATCAACTTTGATGATACATATCTCCACGCAGCGCTTGGCATCTTCTGCGACCAAACAATGGAGCCTCGATAGAGCATCTACATTGCGATGTAGTTTTCCAGCCCTATGTTCTACATGAAAGCTAAAGTACTGGAGTGCTAAAAACTATCTTGTGACTTTGGCATTCTTCCCTTTTTTCCCTCATCCACTTTAACAGTGCATGGTCTGACACCAACTTAAATTTCTGGCCCAATAGTTAGTATCTTTAAGTGTCAACTGCCCATTTAACCCCTTCACCCCGGGCAATTTGCCATTTTTATTTTTTGCTCTCCTTCCAAGAGCCGTACAGTTTTTATTTTTCAATCTTGCATATGAGGGCTTATTTTTGGTAGAATGAGTTGTGCTTTTGAATGAAATCATTAGTTTTACCATATAATGTATTGAAATGGGAAAAAATGGCAAGTGTTGTGAAACTGCAAAAAAAGTGCAATTGCACGATGGTTTTGAGGATATTTTATTCACCGTGTTGACTATGTGGTAAAACTGATTTGTTGATATTATGGCTCAGGTCAGTACGAGTTCGTAGATAACAAACATGTTTTACTTTTATCTAACGGGTTAAAAAAGAATCACAAGTTTGACCAAAAAAACAATTGTGCTTTTTGCACCATATTTTAAGACCAGTTCTCATTTTTCAGGATCTGTGGCTCAGTGGTGGCTTATTTTTTGCATTTTGAGCTGATGCTTTTAATTATTCCATTTTTGTGCTGATGCTACATTTTAATCCCGTTATTGCATTTTTTTAAAAAAATTTGCGGCAACCAAAAAACATAATTTTAGGGTTTGAAATCGTTTTTCTTGCCACACCATGTACCCATAAGATTACTTGATTTTATATTTTGAGAGATCAGGCATTTCTGAATGCAGCAATACTAAATACTGTATATTTTTTTAAGTGTTTTATTTTCAATTTTGGTAAAAGGGGGGGGATTTTAACTTTTAGATTTTTTAAGTTTTTCATATTTTTTTTAAAAAAAAATTTACTTTTTTTTATTGTACTAGTCCCACTAGGAGACTTTATGTATCAGCAGCCTGATCCCTTGTGTATTTCTGTTGATCAGAGCTGCACAGCTCTGATCAGCAAAAATGCACTGTTCCTTTAAGAGCCACCACTCTGTCGCTTAATGGGGCCTTTGATTGTGGAGGGGAATGGCGTGATCCCTGAGGCACCCATTTAAATCATGCTCTTACATTTTGAAAGCACGATCTAAGTGACAAGCAAGTGGCGGTGGATCACGGCGGATCACCCGCGCCTGTTAGCCCCACATGCAAATCAGAAGACATGTGCAGAAATCACCACTGGCTCATGGCAGCAGCCGGCGGTGATTACCACGACACGACAAAAGATGTACCGGTACGTCCTTGGTTGTAATGGGGTTAGTGGGCAAGCCCTCCTTTTGTACAATGGAGTACTTATTTTCATAGGACAATAGTTTTCTGCTCAGGTAGAGGATTGGGTGTTCTTCTCAATTTACTTCCTGAGATAAGACAACCCCTAAACCGACCTCTAAGGCATCCATCTGGACCACAAATTCCTTATTGAAGTCTGGTGCCACAGACCGGCTATTTACACAGGGCCAGCTGCAATTCCTGGAAATCCATCTTCCCTTCTGAAGTTCACTTGACCATAGCTGACTTCATACCCTTAAGAAGGTCAGTCAGGAGTGCGGCTATCATGCTGAAGTTTGGGATGAACTGTTGATAGTATCCCACAATTTTGAGGAACGCCCTTATTTGCTTCTTTGAGAGTGGTTTCAACCAAATCTGGGTTGGGTCCATTTTGTTTATATGGGACCTGATTTCACCTCTACCAACATCGTAGCTTAGGTATTAAGCCTCCTCTTTACTTATGGCACATAGAAAATCCCATCTTCCTTAAAGCATCGAGCATGGCCTTGACCAATATTAGATGACTTCTCCAATATGAGCTAAAGATCACAATGTCATTTAGGTCATGGTCCTCTGGAAGGTGGCCAGAGCTCCTTGCAACCCAAATGGTATTCTTGTGTACTGAAAGCACCCGTTAGGTGTAGATTAGGTCTCCTTGGCATTTTGGGCTATGGGGATTTGCCAATACTCTGTCATTAGGTCAAGAGTAGTAATATACCATGCCAGCCCTAGCCTTTCGACTAGTTCATCAACCTGAGGCATCAGGTATGTATCTTACTTGGAGACCTCATTCAGCTTCTGATAGTCATTATTGAATCGCCATTCTCCATCTGGTTTCAGTACTAAAGGGTGTTTTACACGCTGCAACATCGCTAGCGATCTTGTTAGCGATGTAACATGCCAGATCGCACATACGATTTGCAGAGATCGAACATGTGACCGGCGCTATAAAAAATGACCTATGTGCGATCTCGTCAAATCTTATCTGCGATCTGTCGTGTCACATCGTTAACGAGATCGCTAGCGATGTTGCAGCGTGTAAAGCACCCTTTAGTCAAAAAGACTGGACCATTCACTCTTAGATTCTTCAATGACTCCAAGGTTCAACATCCACTTTACCTCCTTTGAGATCACCTAATTGTGGGATTTGGGGATCTGGTATGGCTTTGTGTTAAGCCGTACATGGGGTTCCGTAAGAATCTCATGTTCTGTATTTGGCATACACTTCGGTAACTAAGAATAATTCCCTGTTTTGATGGAGCAATTCTCGGCACTGCTGCTTTTGGGTCCATGACAGCATCTCTGCAACCATGACAATCTCCAAGTTGACTTCACACTGGGCACCAGGCACAGAGTTTTGACCAGCTCCCTATCTTACCATGGCTTAAACAGGTTGATGTGGTAGACCTGATACGGCTTTCTTCTTCCTGGCTGGGGCACCTTGTAGTTAACCTCACCCCATTTTTCAATCACTTTGTATGTCCTCTGCAACTTGGACAGAAATTTACTTTCACAGTGGGTATCAGCACTAACACCTGATCCCCAGTGCTGAACCATCTCACCTAACCAACCGATTGTAGACCATTGATTGGGCCTCTTGTGCCTCAAGGAGGCTCTCTTTCATGATAGGAATCATTTCTGCAATCCTTTTCTGCATCTGGGCTACATGCTCAATGATGCTTCTGTAGGCTTTAACTTCTGCTTCCAAAGTCTCCTTTGCAATGTCCAAGAATCCACAGGGATGTCACGCATACAGGAGTTCAAATGGAGAAAACTCCATAAAGGACTGTGGGATCTCTCTGATGGAAAATTGCAGATACATGAGCAGGAAGTCCCAGTCTCGACCATCCTTCTCAATAACCTTCCTAATCATTGCCGTCAAAGTCTTATTAAATCTCTCCACTAAGCGGTCTGTTTGTAAATGGTACACTGATGTCTAAAGCTGTGTAATCTGGAATGCTGTACACAATTCTCTCATTACTTTGGAGATGAAGGGAATCCCTTGGTCCAACAGGATCTCCTTTGGCAGTCCCGTCTGGGAAAAGATTTGGACCAACCCGGGGGCAATACTCCTAGCGTGGGAGTTCCTTAGTGGTACCACCTCTGAGTACTGTGTCGCATAGTCCAGGATCACGAGGATATATTGATGCTCCATGGTAGACTCGACCAGGGTTCCCACTAAATCCATAACAATTCAGCCACTTGTGACCTTTTTGATGTGTATAGGCACTAAGGTACTACAGAATTGAATGACAGGAGCATTTAGGTGGCAGTTGGGACAGGACCTGCAATAGTTCAAAATCTTTCTGTGACAGCCAGGCCAGTAGAACCTCAGAAGGATCCACTCTTGGGTTTGTGTACTCCCAGATGACCACCCAAGACATGAGCATGGGACATGTCTAACAACTTATGCCTATAGCGTCGTGCCAACAGTTGCTCTATTACTTCGCCTCTCTGCTTGGTAACCTGATATAACAAGTCCCCATCTAAAGTGAAGTATAGGTATCTGATGTCGACCCCTGGCTCCTGAGCAACGCCGTTTAAAACATATACATTGTCAAACGTCCCTTTTAGAGTTAGATCCCTAAGTTGAGTGGTCTCAAAGTTCCCCACAGACACCCTCAACTCCAGAATATTGGCCTCTGGGAGATCTGTCTCCTCCCTATCCTCAATAAGTACACAAAAAAGAAACCAATCAGATTCCGGCTGCAATGGGGCTCCTATAAGGGTCATGAGAATCTTATTAGAGTAACTGGGCATCCCCACTTTTCCCCACAAGTCCAAGAATAAGGTAAAATCTGGATAAAAAAATCGCACCAGCACCTTTGGCCACTGCTCCGGTGGCAGCTTCTACCATTCTGTGACCCTTTCAAAAACTGTTAAAAACGCCTTAACATCATCACCCAGGATATTCTTCTGTACAGATCTTCTTACCACATTCCAGATGTGTGTGTCCTCACCTGGACTTGGGGTTGGGGCGGTCGCATTAGCATGTACTGCCTCTGCTAGGAGATCCATCTCCTGTTTAAAGTTTGGCTGCTACTATTTCTGCTGCTGCTGTAACTGTTGCTCCTGTTGCTGCTGCTGGACCTGTTGCATCAATAGCCAGTTAGTCTCCTGCTGTGCCTATTGCTGCAGGAACAATTGCTTGACCACCTCCTCCATTTTCACCAACCACGTTTCTCCGCTTATGGCCGTCTTCACCAAGGACATGCAGCAGTCACACGCGGTCTATGACAAAACTGCCCACACTTCTACATCAACTGTGACTATACAACTCACTTAGTGCTTGTTTAGGTAGACACAGTAACAATTTTAATGTAAATGTCCAGATGGTTTATTCAGTCTTCATAAACAGCTCAAAAGAACAAACTTTGAAAAAAAAACTTTTACGGCACAAGGTAGAACAGAAAAAGGTGAAGAAAATTGTCTGAGGACTTGAGAACCAAAATTGTTGAACCAATCACAAGGTTACAAGTCCATCTTCAGAGATCCTGATGATCCTTTGTCCACAGTTCACAACATAATAACACTTTTTACAACTAATGGCACTGTAGCTAATCTCCCTGGACGTGAATGGCAAAGAATAAATTGATGAAAGGTTGCAATACAGAATAGTCTGGATGTTGGATAAGCAGCCCCAATCAAGTTCTAAAGAAATTCAAGCTGTACTGAAGGCTCAGGGTGCATAAGTGTCAGCACAAACTATATCCATCGACATTTTAAGGAAATTAAATACAAAAGCAGGAGACCAAGGAGGACCCAACATTTGACAAAGAGACATAAACATGCTAGATTGCAGTTTGCCAAAATGTACGTGAGTAAGCCAAAATTCTACTGTTTACACAAGCTAAAAACAGATTGAGACCTACAAAAACTCTCGCATCCAGTAATTGTGCAGTAAGTACCACCCCCATTCTTCCAGATGAGTGAATGACGTGGATCAGTATCCTGTCAAATGCGTAAGCATACGTGCCCCAGTAGCCGGAAATGACGTACCGCGCTCCACACAAAGGTAACCACCTAAACTATGGTGGAACGCATCCTGCATTTCAGAGGGCAGCGCCTCCCAGGACCAGAAGTGACCTTTAATTAAGAGGCTCCAATACACTCAATCTACCCGGAAGCGACGATCCGCACTCCACCTAGTGGCGACCCCACACCTGAGGTGCTGTATGGAATGACGCAACCTGCATTTCATGGGCTGTACCACCCAAACTGGGAGTGCCATGTAGAGAGGGAAGCGATTACGCTCTACCTCAATCTTGTCCCGTCCCTCCAGTCTGGGGTAACATTCTATATAAGAGTATACATGACCACCTTGTACCTGACCCAGAATGGGGAAAATTAGATATGCTATTAAGGGCCAGCTATCAATCGTAACATGTGTATATCGGCCAGACTGTACTCAGAAAGTTACAAACCCTGACCCGCATAGCTAATATTTTATCCCCATAAATTGGGTTCAATTTATAAAAGGAAAAAGGAGACTTATCTCTACCGATCTAGTGCTCGCATCTATATAATATTCAGGTCCTCTATATTGATAAACTGTATAATTTTGAGTCTAAGAACAGCACAATAACAAAACTAAAGGTATCAATGACCTAGAGGGGAAATAATAAAATACCACACCTTCCAAGACCCGTTATGACACCCTCCGTCGGTAGGAAGGGCAACAGAGGATGTAATTAAGCATCTGTAGATCTATCTCAATAATTCATTGATATTCTAATAACCCCTCACGCTATCCTATACCCACCTAGCATTCACTGGCACATTGTTTTATGTTGTTTGGAAGGACACCCTTTGTGTCTGTTTTTATGACATTACTGCAATAAAGTATAAATTTTAGAGGTAATAAATAGGTGGTTTTTCTACTGACATACCTCGGTATATTATTGATTGTGGTTTAGCTCTAATTAATGGTGGGCTTTCTATCAGGACCCATTAATACAACTAGATGGTTAGAAGATGCAGAGGAAGTATTTTCAGACAAATTACCTGATAGTCAAGGAACCGGAAAAACTAGCATCAGGAATATCTTCTCAGATCTGCTGAAAGCATAGAAATTAAATGTAAAATCATGGTGGGAAGTACAATCCCTAGAACGGTATATCAAGCAAAGGATTGTACCCCATGGTCTAAGAATTAGTTTGGTTCCAGGAGAACGTTCTATGACTGAAAAACTGATTAAAAGGTGGGAGGAAGACCTTACTAATTCCTCTATTAGGTTTATGACTATTCTTCTTGAAGCGGAAAAGGTCACCCTGGAGAATAGCTCAAAAAATCTACAGACCCTTAGAGAGGAGGCACTGAAATTGAAGGGAGACCCTGAGTTTATTGTTAAAAAAACAGCTTTACAACTAGCAGTTGATAAGTATCAACACAATTTAAAAACAAGAAAGCATAAGCATTTCCTTATGGATTTAGGGGACTTCTCCGATCAAAAGGAGTCCTCCCATCTGGCGACTGGATCTCTGGTGGATTTATCCTCCTCAGATTATTCAGACTCTGAATCTCAGGGCCGATTAGATTGGAATAAAGACAGAGGGAGGAGACATTTTTGGGGGAGATCAAATAATTGGGATAGAGAGGGGACCAGGAATAGACAATGGGGACAAGGACATCGGAAATTTGTCTCACCCTCTTCATATGGGGCATCTTTACAGGGTGTTGGCCAACAGAGAGTCCCAGACAATATAGCCCCTCCTACCTCTCCTCCCCAGGACCCCATCTACTTACTCTGACCTCTTCTTATTTAGGGGGACGAGACCTCTATAATCTGCGAAATCAAATTCAAAGGAATCCCAGGAAAAAGTAGACTCTTCCGGAGCTGGAGATAATCAGGTAATACATTTATCCAGTCATTGCCTCTCCAATATTGAAATGCGAGTTTTGAGCTCTGTGTTATCGATCGTCCCCACAACCAGGTTTGACCCCTTCAACTGGGTGAAAGATATTGAGTTATTTTTGAGAAAATTAAAGTGGAAAAATTTTTAACACAGTGATGAGGTAGAGTGTGCATGACTCGGTATACCGGCTGACATGTTGGAAGATGTTAGGCCATGTGCCCATGGGAGCTTTTTGCTGCGGAGTTTGCGGCGGAAAACCTGCAGATTTTTCTGGATTTTCCAGATAAATCCACAGGTTCTAGCATGTACAGGCACTCCCCATGTTACCCTATGGGACATGGGGAGTGTCTGTGTCCACGCTGCGGAAGGTGAGGCTGCGGAATCTCCTGCGGAGATCCCTCAGCCGCACCTAACTGCATGTCAATTATTCATGAAGATTTACTTGCGGAGATCCCGACCCTCCGCTATGGAGATAGAGGCCGGGACGTCCGCAGGTAAATCGCGTGAAAGTCCGCATGTTTCCCGCAGCTATTCCGCTGGAAACTCGCAGCTAAAAATAGCTACGGATGCCGGCGGGTAGCTGCGGGAAACATGCGGCTGTACCTGCGAATATATCCACAGGTAAAAGCTCCCGTGTGCACATGGCCTTAGGTTGCTGTCTAATCTAAGCGATGTTAGTGGTGAGTGTGTAGGAACAGGGCCCTTTACAAATTTGAGACCAAAAAATAAAAGAATGCCACCTACTATGGAATATAATAGTCTGGATATTTTCTCCAAACAAGTGACTAACGACCTCCGTGCCATTCAACCTAAATTACTGACAGTAAAATCAAATTTAACAATGGAGGAATGGGAGGCATTAACCGGCCTTGAAAAAAAAAAACACACATATCATGATTAAACCATCTGATAAAGGTGGAAACATAGTGGTGATAAACACTAAGGACTATCCTCCTATGTGTAAAAGAAGTTTGGCAGGTAGGACAACCTATGAAATGATACCCAGGGAACCAACATCAGATATTTCGAAGAACCTGCAGGTACTCTTGAATAGGGCTCTTGAATCCAGAGTGATATCCAAAAAAGAATTCGACTTATTATATAAAAAATTTCCGGTCATTGTGACATTCTATGCAATTCCGAAGATTCACAAGGGGCTAAACCCCCTCAAGGGTCGCCCCATAGTATCAGGAATAGACGCAATACGGTTTTGCGTCCCTTTGTAATAAGTTTACCTTCATGTATTAGGGACTCGAATGACCTGATCTCGAAATTAGATGGCATCACTCTGGATTTGGATACAATCCTTGCATCAATAGACGTTGAACAACTGTACAGCAGTATCCCGCATGAGAAGGGCTTGGAGGCAGTCCAGTACTATTTATCTACATGTGGGAATGAATGTAATGAACACAATAAATTCATTGGTGACTTATTACAATTTATTCTTACACATAATTACTTTCTATTCGACGGCAAATTCTACCATCAGCTCAGGGGCACGGCGGTGGGTAGCCCGTGGGCCCCCACATACGCCAACATGTTCCTGGGCTGGTGGGAGGATACCCATGTCTTTACGAATGAGGATGTTATCTTTTGCCCCCATTATCAATTCTGGGGGCGTTACATTGACGACATTCTAGTCCTTTGGACAGGAGAAGAATCTCTCTTTGTCCAATTTTTGGAGAAATTGAATTCCAACAATATTGGATTAAAGTTCACCTATGAGACAAGTAAAGATAGTCTGTCATTTCTTGATCTCAAAATCTCGAAGGATTTTAGAGGGGGTCTGTCAACTACCATCTATTGAAAGCCCACGGTGACGAATAGCCTCTTCAGGTGGGAGAGTTACCATCCAGCACCCCTGAGGAGGGGAATACCCAAAGGGCAGTTTCTCTGACTAAGAAGAAACTGCTCTTCCCTCACTGAAGTACAAGCGGAAGACATGAAGAAACAGTTTCAACAGAGAGGGTATCCAATGCAAGTGTTGAAACCGGCTTACAGACATGCTCAATCCACCCACAGAGGGGAGCTACTCAAATCAAAAAATAGACAAGATGATAACCAAGTCACTAGATTGATAGCAACCTTTGATGACCAAAATCCCCAAATCATGGAAATTCTGAGGCGACACTGGCCAATTCTGAGAGCTGACCCAGATATTTGTAGATTTATTTCCCCTCACCCGAGTGTTATATTCAGAAGAGGAAGGTCAATTAAGGATCATTTAACTGTTAACTGATACATTTTCGAGGTAATATATAGGTGGTTTCTCTACTGACATACCTCTGTATATTATTGATTATGGTTTGGCTACAATTTCAAGAGTGCCAATACTTTTGGCCATGACTATAACTAGAGAGGATACTGCATAATAAGGGATGGTGTTATATACTGTACAATAAAAGAGGAAACTGTAATTAAGGAAGCAAAGCTATATTTAACAAGAGAGTACACTATAAACTACATAATAGGGATACATTCCTGTATCCTTGTGAAGTGTCAGTGTGCTGCCTAATTTTTACATCCAGTGACTTACCGCTGACATTTTTTCTAATTAAGGTTGTTTCTTTTCCATCCGGTCAGACCTTCATGTCGACATTTTCGAGCCACAACTCGTCTTGTCACACTGATCAGCGCAGCCCTGTATATAATAAGGTCACATACAGTTAGGTCCAGAAATATTTGGACAGTGACACAAGTTTTGTTATTTTAGCTGTTTACAAAAACATGTTCAGAAATACAATTATATATAATATGGGCTGAAAGTGCACACTCCCAGCTGCAATATGAGAGTTTTCACATCCAAATCGGAGAAAGGGTTTAGGAATCATAGCTCTGTAATGCATAGCCTCCTCTTTTTCAAGGGACCAAAAGTAATTGGACAAGGGACTCTAAGGGCTGCAATTAACTCTGAAGGCGTCTCCCTCGTTAACCTGTAATCAATGAAGTAGTTAAAAGGTCTGGGGTTAATTACAGGTGTGTGGTTTTGCATTTGGAAGCTGTTGCTGTGACCAGACAACATGCGGTCTAAGGAACTCTCAATTGAGGTGAAGCAGAACATCCTGAGGCTGAAAAAAAAGAAAAAATCCATCAGAGAGATAGCAGACATGCTTGGAGTAGCAAAATCAACAGTCGGGTACATTCTGAGAAAAAAGGAATTGACTGGTGAGCTTGGGAACTCAAAAAGGCCTGGGCGTCCACGGATGACAACAGTGGTGGATGATCGCCGCATACTTTCTTTGGTGAAGAAGAACCCGTTCACAACATCAACTGAAGTCCAGAACACTCTCAGTGAAGTAGGTGTATCTGTCTCTAAGTCAACAGTAAAGAGAAGACTCCATGAAAGTAAATACAAAGGGTTCACATCTAGATGCAAACCATTCGTCAATTCCAAAAATAGACAGGCCAGAGTTAAATTTGCTGAAAAACACCTCATGAAGCCAGCTCAGTTCTGGAAAAGTATTCTATGAACAGATGAGACAAAGATCAACCTGTACCAGAATGATGGGAAGAAAAAAGTTTGGAGAAGAAAGGGAACGGCACATGATCCAAGGCACACCACATCCTCTGTAAAACATGGTGGAGGCAACGTGATGGCATGGGCATGCATGGCTTTCAATGGCACTGGGACACTTGTGTTTATTGATGACATAACAGCAGACAAGAGTAGCAGGATGAATTCTGAAGTGTACCGGGATATACTTTCAGCCCAGATTCAGCCAAATGTCGCAAAGTTGATCGGACGGCGCTTCATAGTACAGATAGACAATGACCCCAAGCATACAGCCAAAGCTACCCAGGAGTTCATGAGTGCAAAAAAGTGGAACATTCTGCAATGGCCAAGTCAATCACCAGATCTTAACCCAATTGAGCATGCATTTCACTTGCTCAAATCCAGACTTAAGATGGAAAGACCCACAAACAAGCAAGACCTGAAGGCTGCGGCTGTAAAGGCCTGGCAAAGCATTAAGAAGGAGGAAACCCAGCGTTTGGTGATGTCCATGGGTTCCAGACTTAAGGCAGTGATTGCCTCCAAAGGATTCGCAACAAAATATTGAAAATAAAAATATTTTGTTTGAGTTTGGTTTGTTTGTCCAATTACTTTTGACCTCCTAAAATGTGGAGTGTTTGTAAAGAAATGTGTACAATTCCTACAATTTCTATCAGATATTTTTTGTTCAAATCTTCAAATTAAACGTTACAATCTGCACTTGAATTCTGTTGTAGAGGTTTCATTTCAAATCCAATGTGGTGGCATGCAGAGCCCAACTCGCGAAAATTGTGTCACTGTCCAAATATTTCTGGACCTAACTGTATATTGTATACAGTATATACATTGCCTCCTGAAAAAAAAATCCCCCCACTGCACCCTTGACTACAATTATGTACTTTACCATTAATATACAATTAGCCACACACCATTTAAAATATAAATGGATAAGCCTCCACTGTGCCTAATTAACTAATTTTCACTGCCCTGTTTCATAACCTAATCAGTATCTGTGACTCTTCTACTAACTCATTTGAGGCTATGTGCACACAAATTACGTTTTTGTTGCATTTTTATTTTGTGCAGCATATTTCCTGCCAACAAATTAAGATTTGCAGCAGAATTTTGTGCTTTACATCCTGAACATGTGCACGTAGCCTCAGTCCCTGCCCTGTCGCCCCCCCCTCCCCCAGCATGCACGTTCATTATAAGCCCCCAATACAGTCATTATGAATTAGGTAGTAGGATAAGAAGTTATCAGCATCTTATTATGAAAAGAGGGGAGAGTGGGGATCGGGAAAGGATACTATAAGGTACATAGTAAAATTTGGACATGGGCCCTAACCTATATATGTTGGTCAGATGTATGAGCCTTTGTGGCATTCTAGATCATATAAAGACACGTGTTTTCACTCCCGTATAATGATGCCCCCCCATTCTGGCCTCCTCCTGGTATAATGTCCCTCAACCTGGGCTCGTTGCAGTAATAATTTTCCCCATTCTGAGCCCCTTACTGGTACAATGTCCTGCATTCTGTGCACTTTACCATAATTATGTGCCCGATACTGTGCCCCTGAGATAATTAATTTCTCCCTACCTGGGCCCTATCCTGGTTAAAGTGCTGGTATAATGAGCACCATCCTGGTGCCCTTCCTGGTATGATGTGCCCCATTCTGGTCCCCCTTCTGGGATAATGTGCTTCTTCCTGATCCCTTTCTTGGGATAATGTGTCTTATCCTTGTCCCATTTCTAATATAATTTTTGACATCCTGGTCTGCTTTCTGGGTTAATGTGCCTCATCCTGGTCCCCTTCCTGGTATAATGTGCCCCATCCTGGTCCCCTTCATGAAATAATGTCCATCTTTTTGGCCCCTTCATGAGATAATGTTTCCATCCTGAGCCCCTTTAAAATATAATGTGACCATCCTGGTCCCCTTCATGATATAATGCACCCCATCTTGGACCCCTTTCGTTATTATATTTTTAATCTTGGTTCCCTTCCTGGTATAATGTATTCCATTCTGGGCCCTGTCCAGTAATAATGTACCCCATCCTGGTCTGATCACATGGTATCATGGGATAATATCCTCAATTCTGGCCCCTTTCATAATGTATTGCAGCCCATCATGGGCCCCTTCATAATATAATGTGCCACATCCTGGTCCCCTACCTGGTATAAAATTCCTAATCCTGGTCCCCTTTCTGCTATAATGTTGTCCACTCTGGGCCATTTCCTGTAATAAAGTGCTCCATGTTGGGCCCCTTTCCTGGGATAATGTCTCCCAACCTTTTATCTTTCTTGGTATAATGTGCCCATTATTATGCTAGGAGGTGTGGACCAACTGCACCAGAGATCGAGCTTACCATGAAGGGGTGTGACCAGGTGTCTAACAGGTCTTCACCAGGACCTCTGATGGTGAGGATGGAGTAGCTTGTGGGTATACACCGTGTACCACTCCAGGGTAATCCCTGGTACTGCAGTAGCTGACCCAAGGGTCAGGGACACAGGTAAGGGATGGCAGGTATGAGTACTGAAAACAAGCAAGATGAGTTAACACTAGAAGTAACACATAGGGGTCATTTAACATTTCTACCATTGAAACCCTATGGAGCTCGAAATTCCAGGGACTTCTAGTGTTAAATACTGGAGATAGGCAGGATGAGATCTGATTCACGGACATACAACAGACTGGTGTACAAGCAGAATCTGGCGCACCAGGAATCTAATTAATCAGGCACATCCCTACAGGTTTGTTATTTTGTTTCTCACCAACTGTACATGTTGCATCATCACTTTCAGCACAAAAGTTCACTTTATTTTCATAAAATGCACTGTATCTTCTTTTGCAAAATGCATTACAACTGGGTTTTCTGATACTTCTGAGGACCTGAAAAGCTTACCACCAACTGAAGATATCTGAAGTGCTCACAGCAGAATACTTAAGCTCATGTAACCCTTAATTTTTCTCATCATGACTATATTTGTATATTCAATTGCATCTGTTGCGGGCGGGGGTCGCTGCCGCTTCTGGGGCTGCTCGGATCCGGGTTACTGCTGCGGCTTGAGTGGTGACCGGACCTGGGCTCGCACGGCTGCCCGTCCTCACAACCGTCGGAAAGGGGATCTTTACAAGGGAGGTTGTCCGTGACGCCACCCGTGGGTTGCAGTGAAGGATGTTGGCACCGCCACTGCCTGTTGATGGGGTGGGTGCCCGGGACTGATGGAGCAGGGGGACAGCAAGATGGGATCCCCTCCACAGGTAGGGGAGGTGTAGTCCCGGGGCCCAAGGGTCGAACACGGAAGTGATGGCGGCTGGAGGTGGCGCGCTGGACTGGACCGGGGGACAGTGGTGTACTCACAGTTCAATAATTTCACCCAAGTCCAGTGGTAAATTAAGTTGCCAGTGACCGGCTGCCTTTGGTGGGTACATTAGGGTCCCGCACCCAGGTTGATGAGCAGATATCCCTTCCTCCTGCACTTTGTGTTTCCTTCTCTTTTGGATGACTTCGCATGGAATGGAGAAGTCCACTCCCAGTTCTATTTGTGTTGGGAGCTGACCCTTGGGATTTCAGTGGGTTCTTGGCAGACACCCTATCCCCTGCGTTGGGCTTCCGTTTCGCTCTATTTGGGCAGAAAATTGGGACAACTTCTGGAACCTTGTCCCCGGCTGGTTAATTGGAGAGGGGCTTGCAACCTTCCTCGCCCTAGGGTCCAGGCACCCTGCCTGTGCACGACCTCCGGACCGTATTCCCGCTGTCGGTACCGGCGGGCTACAACCCTGCCCCGGTCCACTTTTGGTCTGCCGCGACCGGATCTCCATCGCCTGTGGCTCTGCTCACCGTCTGCCACCTAGCCAAGTAGTCCAGGGGCTACGACCGCTGACTACACTACAGTCAGCTCTCCACACTTCAACTTTTTACTTCCACTTCCACTTCAACTCCAAACTCATCTACCGTGTTCCCGCTCCTGACTCCTCAGGACCCCTAGGTGGGCATTCTCCTGCGCCTGATCCTGCCCACTGGTGTGTCCTAGTTATCATGAGGGGGTGGCTAGGGTATTATGGCTGTGTGTTATGCCTAGGTGTGGGTTGTGGTGGTGACAAGGAGGATGTGAACTGTTTGTGACTACCTGGTTTTGCCAGGGCGTCACACATCCATTGGTTTATGCACAAACTTTACAAACTTTCTGCTGTTTTGTAATTAACCAAACAATTTTCTTAAATACAGCTAATATATCAAGTCATTTCTAAAAAAATTCAAATAAAAATGCCATTCTACTCTGTTTTTTTAAATTAAAAATACCAGCCTGCAATTGCCCAGAATTGGCATATCACATTAGCTATGTGAATCCTTGCGCTTTACCTAGTTCCTCCTGATTGCCCTGGTGAGGTGGCAATTGCAGTAATATAAGGGGTTAATGACAGTTGTGAATTGTCAAAAAATCACAGCTGCCATTAAGCTCTGGATTAGTAATGGGAGGAATCAATGAGACCCCTCCATTAGTAATCCTGTAAGTGAAAAGAAATAATACACAAACAATGAAAAAATCCTTTACTCAAAATAAAATACACACACCCTCTTTAACCCCTGTAGTAACCACAAAAACACCCTTTCAGATCCAGAGTAATCCATACAAAGTCCCACGACGATACTCAGCTCTAGTACATCTAGAGGCTGCAGAGAGACAAAACATGTCCACTCTCTGCAGGCTAAGGGAATCACTGAAAGACAAGGAGGACCTGGCTGTGAACAGGCGACGTCACTCAGTTCACCAGAGGTGGTTTGTTTTTACGATACCATACAGCAAATTGACTGCAAATAATCACAGACATGGCCACAAAGTGGGGGACATGTACAGCAGTCTGCAACCAATCACAGACACGGGCACAGAGGGTAGGCGGGGAAAGCAGTGAATATTGATGAACCTTAATAAGCGGGCCCAGAAAGAGTCTGACTGCAGTGTGATCCTTAGGGAAACACAATATGTATAATTATCCTTCTCTTACTACCATTTATCTTCTATTTGCAGCCCCCTAGTGCTTACTATGGCCACTTGATCCCGAACAATGAACCCTATAAAAGTCAATGGGGATGAGACATTTGGGGCTTTAAAATGGTTGTAAATTGCCGTAGTAAGCGCTAGGGTGCTGTGATGGAAATTAAATGGTAATATGAGTAGGATTGTTATACATACCGTCTATCTTGGAGGATCATGCTGCAGTCAGAATCTCTTCCGGGCCCATTAATTTTGGTTGCAGTCATTTTGCTGTATAGTAGTGTAAAAATAAATAATTTAAATATAATTATTTGAATTCCTGCCATATTTTGATAGCCAGCGCAGGTAAAACAACATCTGCAGGCCGTAGTTCCCAACTGTAGGCTTAACTGTGGCTGGATATCAAAAATGAGGGGAAAAAAAAGATGTTGGCTCCCCCCAGTTTTGATATCCAGCCACGGTAACGCAGACAGGTTGGGGATGGTATTATCAGGATGGGAGACGCCATAGATATTGTTCCCTCTTAGCCTAAAAATACCAGGCCGCAGCTGAACAGAATTGTTGCATCGATTAAATGCAACAATGCCGGCGCTTTACCAGGCTCATCTCAGTTGCCCTAGAGTGGTGGCAATCAGGGTAATATAAGAGGTTAATGAATGCTATGATTTGTGAAAAATCAGAGCTGTCATCAAGCCCTAGATTAGTAATGGGAGGTGTCTATGACATCCCCCATTACTAATCCTTAAGTCAAAAGAAATAAAACACAAGCACTAAAAAAATCCTCTATTGAAATAGAATGCACACACCCTCTTTCACCCCTTTATTAACCCCCAAAACACCCTTGAAAATCCGATGTAATCCATATGAAGTCTACAACGATCCCAGCTCTGCTACATCCAGATCCTGGAGAGAGGGGAAATATGTCCACTCTCTATACGCTCCGGGAAACACTGACAGCCAAGGGGCAGCCTGTGTCACGGCAGGGGTGAGAGGCTAAGCCAGCCATTTAAGGTAAAACACATAAGGGGGGAAGGAATATCTTATAGCTAGGGAAAAGGGGAAATAGTAACCTCTGACAACCTGCAGGTTACTCTCACTGTCCTCACCAACCCTATACAGGTTCCGCAGCTGTTGTCAAGCAGGAATACCTGGAGTCCTATTTAACCCTGGCAAATGGGCCATAGATAAGGATGCAGGCTATGAGCTCTTCATCCACAACACTAAAGGCCCAGTCACACACAACGACTTACCAGCGATCCTGAAAACGATGCGACCTGGTAGGGATCGCAGGTAAGTCCCTGGGAGGTCGCAGGTGAGATGTCACACAGTCAGATCTTAACAGCGATGCAGGAACAATACAGGTCGCAGTAGCGACCTGTATAACGATCTCAGCAGTCACTGTGACCCTGTCACACAGTGTCAAATACAGCGATATGTCCTGCCCAGCAGGACATCGCCTTTGAAGAAAATGGCCTGGACCATTCTGCAACGACTAGAGATCTCACAGCAGGGGCCTGATCGCTGGTAGGTGTCACACATAACAAGGTCGCTAACGGGATCGCTACTGCGTCACGGAAACCGTGACTCAGCTGCGATCTCGCTAACGATCTCGTTATGTGTGACGGTACCTTAACACTAAAGAAAGTCACAAGGGAACAATACAGGGAATACACAACTGCAATCACCAGAGCCCTGGTAGATAGCAAAGACAAACACTTATCTGAGCTGTAGCAACCACAGGAGTCGGGAGCAACAGAAGATGACCTCTCCACAGCTCAGTATGGAACAAACTATAAACCACACCCAAATATTCCCAGGGAGAGATTTATAAAGGAAGTGAGAGGGTGGCAACTCAGAGGAAAAACTGACAGTGTCTCAGGGTCCTAGAGTCTGCAGTGGCAGAAACAGGGAACTGTCAGATAACAACACGTGCTGCCAATCTCTGGGAATTTTTAACACTAGCCACTGGATTGTCAGCCGGCTGTGAGACCTGCGTAACAGGACGTCATACATACGTGACAGCCTGGCTGTGAGCAGATACGTCACTGGAGGTCATACCCGGGTTTCAACGGTATGACCTCCGGTGACCTGACTGCTGGAATGTCACTGTGTAGGACACAGCTGTCCACTCTATGTTGGCTGGGTATCAAAATTGGGGGGGGGCCGCATGCCATTTTTTGAAAATTATTTATTGCTTTATCTGCTGGGCATCTTTCGCCATTTTTTTAAGTATATTTACTTTCAGACTTTACTCAAGCACACAGACAGCCTCTGTGAGGGCAACCAATCAGATATGCTGGCCTGCCGGCAGTCTGACTACTGCCAATTAGAGACGCTGTCACAGACGGTGGGCCTGGGAAGCAGTCAATATGTGAAAATGCCTTATTTTCACATATTAAATAATAATTCAACAATAATAAACATTCTGGCATTTGGCAAATATAAATAATTCTGATAATCCTAATTGACCTAAAACGGAAAAGGTTTAATCTGACTCATATCAGATAGTGAGAAAAACATGGATATGTGTCTTTTTACATGGTGTATGTAATGTATATGTGACGCCCTGGCAAAACCAGGTTGTCACAGAGATTGCACAAATCCTTCTGGTGCAGGATTCCATCCTCCTTGGCATACCAACACAACACCACACACAGGTAACACGATTCACAAAAGCCTAGTCACCCCCCGGGACAAAAGGGACACACCAGTGGGTGGGACCAGGTGGATGGGAACACCCACCTAGTGGTCCTGAAGTGTCAGGGGAGGGAACAAGAGAGTACAGTGAAGTGGAGGAGGAGAGAAGAGTAGTCTGTGTCAGGGAGAGGAAGTGAGAGGAATGAAGTGGTAGTCAGGGGTTGGAGCCCCTGGACTACCGGACTACCTGTGCTGACTAGGTGGCAGACGGCAGAGCAGCGCCACAGGCGACAGAGATCCGGTCGCAGAAGACCTTAAGTTGACCGGGGCAGGGTTGTAGCCCGCCGGTGCCGACAGTGGGAATCCGGTCCGGAGGCTCTGCACAGTCAGGGTACCTGGACCCCAGGGCAAGGACCGCTTTATGCACTCTACCGATTAGCCAGCAGGGGACAAGGTTCCAGATTTTGTCCCACGAGTAGCCCAGAGAGCGAAACGGAAGCCCAACGAGGGGAATAGAGTGTCCACCAGAACCCACAGAGATCCCACGAGTCAGATTTTGCGGGCAACAGCTCCCACAATAAACAAAAACACTGGGGAACGGATTTCTCCCGTTTTATGCGGGTTAAGTCAACACACGAGAAACTACAAGTGCAAGAGGAAGGGCCCCTGTCCTGTCAGTCCGTGTGCGGGACCAGCACACCTCTCCAGAGGCTCCCAGAATCCGGCCTTGGTTTACCACATGGACTTTGTGTGATTTATTACCACAGTGAGTACACCGGTACCATCCGGTCCATTCCTAAAGACTGCTCCCTGCAACCCCTCACCATCCTCTGGGCCCCGGGACTACACGTTCCCTACCTGTGGAGGGGATTCCACCTTGCTGCCCCGCTACATCAGCCCCGGGCACCCCCATATCCAGGCAGCGGAGGTGCTACCAACCCTCACTGACAAACTTTCCCCCTGTAAATACACCCTTTCTTCGGTTGAGAGGACGGATGGACGCACAAGCCCGGGTCCGGCTACCACTCGAGCCTCAGTAACGAACCCGGATTCGAACAGCCCCCCGTCTGCAACATATGTATATATGTGTGTGTGTGTGTGTGTGTGTGTGTGTGTGTGTTTTAAATGGTTATACTAACTTTATTTAGTTTATTATAAACAAAAAAAATGGCTAAATTATGTATACACTGAGGGAAAAACTCCATAGAATCCCTCAGGAGTGGTGCCAACTTCAAAGGAAAACATTATAAACAAAGAGGGCAAGGAAGAGAAAGGCACAGATTTGTAAGCAGGAAATATAATTTTTATTGAACAATAGATATTCAGTGTATCAAAAATAGTTAATGACTATATCAAAAAGATATTACAAGAAGATAAGAGATTGAGGTCACAATGGTGTAGGTGGACAAGAAGATGAAATAGGGACATAATGTGACATGACAAGACCATACCACCACTATACATAACATGGAAATGTATATGACGAGGATCATAAAAAGAATTCTATATTCTATATATTTCGTGTATTTTCATAACATCAAAAACAATTCCATGAAAATAGAATGTAAAATTGCTACAATGATGAAAGTAATATGTAACCAGGGTACTGGCCTGGGTATAAAGAACCCCTCAAAGGGCATGTAAATGGCCAATTATTAGTAATGGTAATAAAACCATTCAAAAGACACATGAATGGACAATTGAGGGGCCTATATAACAGGGGAACACCTGAGGTGTCACTAAATCCATAAAACCACAAAGGGTTAAAGTAGTAACAGGAGACACCTCTGGTTAATAATAGTATACAGAACCGATCAAAAGGCACATGAATAGCCATTTATAGGAGCCTCTATGGGGTGGAACACCAGGGGTATCAATGAATCTTATACAAAAAAGTATAAAACCTCAAAGGGTTAAAATTTGTAACAGGGGAAAACCTCTGGATATTAATGGCTGTAAAACCAGTCAAATATATATATATATATAACAGGGGCAACCCAAGGGGAAAAAAATGAATGGACCACTGACAAAAAAAATGGTCAAAAAAGGTTTAAAGCCCAGATACATAAACCTGTCTTGTCATGTCAAATTGTCACATTACTGTATGTCAATATTTCATCCACTTGTCCACCTACACCATTTTGACCTCAATCTCTTATCTTCTTGTAATATCCTTTTGATATAGTCATTAACTATTTTTGATACACTGTATATCTATTGTTCAATAAAAATTATATTTCCTGCATACAAATTTGTGCCTTTCTCTTCCTTGCCCTCTTTGTTTATAACTTTATTTAGTTACGGTACTATATAGTACTCTGTAATATTATGAAACTGCATAAGGAAACATTGATGTTTTTGTGTCGTAATTAGCAACGTGTGATCATAAAAGTTACTGTAAACATGTAAACGTTATTCAGATTCAAATAAGCAGATATAAAAGACAGCACTCTCTAGGCAATAAGCATTATTGGAGGATAATAAAAAAAATAATGAGCAACAAATCCTAGAAGGCAGACATAGCTCATGCAAAAGTCTATGTGGTACTGTAAAAGTATGGATTATCTTTATAATATGGGTACTGCAAGTTCTGGTTGCTTTTTTTCTGTCTGGGGTTATTTACAAGACACGCAAAGATGCATGTAAATGAGATCTACAAATTAACAAGAAAAACTAAAGAAAGACACAAAGACGTAGGTTTTACACTGATTGGGAGATGCCATTTTGAAAACTTCATTGTTCGTGAAAGCAAACCAATAAAGAGTCATATGCATTCTAAAAAAAGAATGAATACAAAAATAATCCCAAATATTGAATAGGAGTAAAAACAGGATAGAAGGTTATCTGTGTGTACATAATAAAAAAAAACATTTATGTTGCAAGTTCTGTCTTATTATGCCTCTGTTATACATTATTCACTGGAATATGCTGCAATAGTCACACAATGTAAATATGCAGAATGCTTTGAAAAAGAATTCATACCCTGGTATTTTTCCTCATTTTTTCACATTACACCCAAACCTAGAGGCATTTTATTAGAACTTTATGTGTGATATACCAAAACTAAGTAACCAACATTTGTGAAATGATACATGTTTTTTTTAATATTTAAAAATCTGAATAGTATTTTAGACATTTGTATTTGGCTCACTGTAATCTGATACCAATAAATAAAAACCTGAGTGACCACTTGCCTCCAGAAGTCACATAAATAGTAAATTAAGTCCACCTGTATATTATTTATTATTAGTATAACTATAGCTGTTCTATGAATGTCTCAGAGATTTGTTTGAGAACATTAGGAATCAAGGAGCAACATATAAACCAAGGAACACACCAGACAGGTAAGAGATAAAGTTGTGGACAAGAGAAAAGCAGGCTTAGCTTACATAAAAAATAGTCCTAGCTCTGAACATTTCACGGAACACTATTCAATCCATCATCCAAAAATAGGAGTATGGCACAACTGCAAACCTACCAAGACATGGCCGTCTCCCTAAATTGACATCCCAAGCAAGGAGAGCACTAATTAGAGAAGCAGCCAAGAGACCATTGGTCACTCTGGAGGAGCTGCAGAGATTCACATCTCAGGTCGGAGAATTTGTCCATGGGAGAACTATTAGGGTACAGTTAATCGGTCATATAACAAGGGTGACAATTACATCAAAATAACTAGACTGGCCGATGGCTCTATACACCCAAGCATGAGAGCTGCATAAAAATACATGAAACTGACACATTCGCAACAGGAGAGCCATGGCCAGCATGTGCACTCCAATGCAATCCTCATCCAATTTATAATGCTGTCATATACTCTACAAATCTGGCCTTTACAAAAAAATGAAGAGAAGAAAGCCATGTTTGAAAGTAAGCCGTAAGAAATCTCATTTCCAGTTTACAAAAACCCATGTATAGAACTTAGCCAGCATGTGAAAGAAGGTAGAAGATAAGACTAAAGTAGAACATTTGGGGTAAATGCAAAACGCTATGTGTGGAAAACTAATACCAAACATCACACTGAAAATACCATCCACACCATCAAGCATGATGGTGGCAGCATCATGCTGTGAGGATGCTTCTTTCTTTAGTACTCCGATTTGCCATATGTGGCGGAAAACTACTGTTTGGGCGCAAGTCAGGGTTCAGAAGGGAAGGAGCGCCATTTGACTTTTGGGACGTAACATTGACTGGAATCATTAACGGATGCCATGTCATGTTTGGAGAGCCCCTGATGACAGGGAAAACCCCTCACAAGTGACCCCATTTTGGAAACTAAACCAATCAAAGAATTTGCCTAGATGTGTGGTGAGTACCTTTAACTCCTAAGTGCTTCACAAAACTTTATAACGTTGAGCTGTGAAAATAAAAAATGTAATTTTTCCCATAGAAATGTTGTTTTAGGCCCATATTTTTCATTTTCACAAGGGTAACAAGAAAAATTGCACCTTACAGTTTGTTGTGAAATTTCTCCTGAGTATGCAGATATCCCATAGGTGGTGGAAAACTACTGTTTAGGTGCACAGCAGGGCTCTCAAGGGAAGGAGCGCCATTTGATTTTTTGAATGCAAAATTGGTTCGAATTGTTAGCGGACCATATCGTAAGTTAAATGAAAAAAAAAATACACAAAACAAAATATATTAATTTAAAAATTAACCCCGACTCTAGCCCTGGTTTACCAATTAAAAAAAAAGCCATGCAGATCCACAGTAGTCCACCAAGTCCAATGTATTCCACAAATGGAAACCTGAAAGGCACAAAAAGAGAGTAGGAAAGGCAAGATACTGTCCCTCGTTCACCAATTTATTATTAAAAAAATAATCCTTAGCTCCAGCATAGTCCATGGCTTTCCCTTGATGTCCACCGATTCTCTAGTACAACCTATGGATCCTCATTATGAGAATGACGCTTCCTAGATTACTCCTGATCAGGCTGTGCTCTGCGATACCAACTGTGACAAGCAGTGATGAAGTCAGTAACATTACCACTCATCACTGCTCTAACACAAAGGGCAGCACAAGACTTGGAACGCCTCCTGAGCAGTGATCTTACTTAGTAGAAATTGAAGAAAATAAACATTTGTACTTACCTCACTGCCCACCTGTGCAGCCCCTCTGCTGTTTGCTGCTCCACAACCAGACCTTAGGACCACCTTTTATTTTCCCCGCATGAGCTGCATCTCCTGAAATTTTCACTCTAGGCTGGGACTTCCAACCACAACCGGGCCTTAGAGATCACTGCACCTTGCGCGTATGTGACAAGACCTAGTCCTGTACAAAATTCCCTAGATAGAGTAAAAGGCTGGGGGATACAGCTAGCAATGGGGAACCGAATGACAGATAGGGACGAGCAGAGGGCCGGACAGCTCATGGGGTAAAGAAAATGCAAACAACAATAGGGCAATTCTATTTTTTATTTCCCTCAAAAGAAAAAACTAATAAATACTGTATTTTTCGGTTTATAAGACGCCCAGGATTATAAAATGCACTCCAAATTTAGAGGAGGAAAATAGGAAAAAATAATTTTTAATATTAAAATGAGGGTCCATCTTATAATCCTAGTGTGTCTTAATCCTAATGCTTACCATTGGGGAGTGTCGGTGGTGGAGCGGCTCAGGAAGGTTACAGGAGGCACCGTCAGCGATGCTGTGGGCTCAAAGGAGGGGGTGTTGTGTCTCAGGAGGGTCAGTGAATGGAGGGTTGGTGATACGATACTGTGGCCTCCGAGGTATCGCTGCAGCAAGCGCCATTGATTTGCCAGCATGTGCAGGGCTGTCACTGCAGTGGAGCGACTCAGGAGGGTCACAGGATGGAGTGTCAGGCTGTTGCTGTGGCGGTGAGTGCCTGATCTGACTGCGGTCTCCATTGAATCGCCCGCGGTTGATGCGATGGACTTCAAGAAAATGGCTACGGAGGCGGCGCGTGCGCAGGAAGGCCTCTGAGGCCATTTTCTTGAAGTCAATCGCGTCAATCTGCGCATGCAGCCATTTTTTTGAAGTTACATAGTTACATAGTTACTTAGGTTGAAAAAAGACCTAGGTCCATCTAGTTCAACCTTCCTCCACCAGTTCTACATTTAGTCACTAAGTCATTTATAACCAACAATGTTTTGTGTACTGAGGAAATCATCCAGCCCTTTTTTAAAAGCTGTTATAGTATCTGCCATTACTACCTCTTGTGGTAGGGCATTCCACAGTCTGACTGCTCTAACCGTAAAGAACCCTTTCCTATTTAGCTGTTGGAATCACTTTTCTTCCACTCGCAGTGAGTGCCCCCTGGTCCTTAGTATTGTCTTTGGAAGAAATAAGTCATGTGCCAGTCCTTTATATTGACCACACATGTATTTATACATATAAATGAGATCTCCTCTGAGACGTCTTTATTCTAAGCTAAACATATCTAACTTTTTCAACCTGTCATCATATGGGAGGCCTCCATTCCTTGTAGTAGTCTAGTTACCCGCCTTTGAACTGACTCTAACTTCTGAATGTCCTTTTTAAAATGTGGAGCCCAAAACTGGATCCCGTATTCCAGATGTTCATTGTGTTAACCGTGAGTGATTCAATAGAGCCCACACTCAGATTAGGTACCTGCCACCGCGACACTGCAGTGACACCCTCAATATCGCCGACCACGCACCACCACTGCCAACCTGGTAAGCCATATCTGCATTGTAAGACGCACCCCCATTTTACCCTCAGTTTGGGGGGAAAAAAGTGTGCCTTACAATCTGGAAAATGAGGTAGTTATTCAATAAATTAATTCTACCTCAAAATAAAGCCTGGAAATAGTACAATGCATCCCACAGAAACAAGCGCTCACACAACTATATTGATGAAAATATAAAAAAAATCTTAGCTTTTGGACTGAATTGGTGTAAAAAATGAAAAACAAAATATTGCTGTGTTCTGAAGGCCAACATGGGTTAATAAAACTTTTCTTATAATACATTTTGATAATACAGTTAACAATTCTTTGGTGACTTTGTGGCTTTAGATACTTTATTTTGCTCAGATTAATACTGTACCTATTTTCTCCACTGTGATACCTACCAAGTTGTAAATGGTCACTAGACTGCAAATATTAACTTTGAAGTGTCAAAACCTGAGCTGGCCCCTTTCATTGGTGTCACTCACAACAACTACATCCCCACAGGGGAATTACTGAGGGGAATTGTGCAGACAGGATTCTCTGCAGATATCTTCTGCATCTCATTATGGTCTCATTAACATGGGGAAACAACCCCAGGCCTAAAGAATATTTTGTGTTGACTGTAATATTTTGGCACAAATATATCTCTGAATCAGCACCAGTGTAAATCATGTCTGAAATGTGCCCATTGTCATTTGTGTCAATGTCAAGACATTTCTTCCACTTCCACTTGTTTTCTCTAACTTTAAAAATACTTTATAAATGCAGAAGTACATACAAGGGTATCGAACAGTAACTCAGGACATCTTAAAGTCATGCATTTTGATGATCTACTTCTATTGCTCCATAACTTCTTACATACCATGTGTATCACAACAAGTTGGATGATTGCGTTAATTTCATGAAGTCATACAAATGAAAATATTTAACTTGACGTACCTCATCTCTGCATTTGGACACTAGCCACTGACTTCTGTACTATTATTTTCTGGCAAAAAATCATACTCAGCTCTCCTGACAGAGCAGAAGCCACTCCAATAGCACAAATCCGAAAAATCGCACCAGCACTAGAGGTACCCAATGAGAATAAATGTTTATTGGTTCAGTCCATTAAAAACAAAAAGGTAAGTGACTTATAAAAACATGGTAATAGAGAGAAACAAGTAACGCGTTTCTGGCCTAACACGGCAATTAGTCTCAACTTGCATGGTTCACAAACTCAGAGGAATATATAATACTCCTCCCTTGCATTAATGCAATACCATATTTTCCAGTTTGCAAGATACTTTTTCCCCAAAACTGGGGGGAAAATTGGGGTGCGTCTTACAAACCACATATAGCTTACCAGAGTGGCAGTGATGGCGCAGGGTCGGCGATACAGAGGGCTTAAAGGGGATGTATTCGTAGATACCAAACATGTATAGGTTTACTTTTATCTAAGGGGTTAAAAAAAATCAGAAGTTTGTTAAAAAAAAAGTGGCGCACTTTTTGCGCCATTTTCCGCAACCCATAGCGTTCTCATTTTTCGGGATCTATGGCAGTGATGGCTTATTTTTTGCATCTCCAGCTGACATTTTTAATGGTACCATTTTTGTGCAGATGCTACATTTTGATTGCCTTTTATTGAATTTTGTGCTAAATTTGTGGCAAACAAAAAACAATAAAATCTGCTGATTACATTGATAACTCTCCTGAGTCAATCTGGCAGTGCAGCATTATAACCCCTTTCTTCTACTTCATTGATCAAAACACCAAATCAAAAAAATGTATAGACTCCATACTCCAACTGTAGTTGAACTTAAGATTATATTGATTATTATTCATATACCGTATTTTTCATTTTATAAGATCCACCGGATTATAAGACGCACCCCAAATATAGTGATTAAAAAGGTAGAAAAAAAAAATGGGGTCCATCTTATACTCTGATGGTGTCTTACCGTAGGGAGGTGACAGCAGTAGTGGAGCGGGGGTAACAGGAGGCAAGGGCGGTGCTGGAGTAGGGCAATGCTGGCTGCAGTGTGGCCGGCTGTGCTGGCTGCTGTGTGGCCGGCTGTGCTGGTGGCCGTGCGGCCGGCCGTGCTAGCTTCTGTGTGGCCGGCCATGCTGGCTGCTGTGTGGCTGGGCATGTTGGCTGTAGTGGGGGCCATGCTGGCTGTGTGGAGCAGGACAGTGCAGGGGTGAGATGCTCTGTCGGCGGTGCGATCTTCAAAATAATGCCGCCCGTAAATATCACCAACGCAGATTAAGCTCTCGACTCAATGACAATTTAAGAGCTCCATCTGCGCATGCGCCGACACCTGGCTGCATTATTTGACCCCACTCTTCACTCTCCCCCATGATAAAGCGGCAAGCGATGCGCTAACAGCCGCGAAACGTGCGTCGGGCCCCCTGCCACTGGACTTAGGTAACATGTTTTTTTAAATGGGCAACTTGCCATACCCCTAACTGATTGCGGTTTTGGGATAAATTGTATTTTAACCCTGCACCATTTTCTAATGTAATTTTTGTGTTTTGCTAAACGGATTACCCATTTACTGTCACATATTGCTTACGGGGTGTCCCTGCCCTGATTTGTGGTTCCCTTGTGGGCTACTATATCATTTTTCTTTACTTTCATATATTGACTGTAGTTTCAGCTTCACCTGCTGAATTATTTCCTCTGATTTGGGTCAAAATTACAATCTATTTTGGTGGTCTGCTATACCAATACCCTGTTACACCACATATTATATTTGGGATAATCCCTGTTTTTCCATTGTGGTTTATCATATCAGTATTTTTGTATTGGTATATACTGCCCTATCTGACTCTCACCACGACTTTGCCCTGCAAAACCGGGGTTGCTATACTATTACTCATTTACATCACATATTGTATTTGGGGCAATCCCTGTTTTATGCTCTTTTGCGTGGTTTACCAGGTCACCACTGCTTTACTATTACACACTGCCAATTTGAGGTGGCATGCCCTGGCCCAGTCTTTGATTATTCAATCAGGAATGGTCTGTTATACCAATACCCTATTACACCTCATATTATATTTGGGACAATCCCTGTTTTTCTGTGGTGGTTTATTATATCAGCATTTTTGTATTAGTATATACTGCCCTATCTGACTCTCACCATGACTTAGTCCTGCAAAACCGGGGTTTGCTATACTATTACTCATTTACATCACATATTGTATTTGGGGCAATCCCTGTTTTATGCTCTTTTGTGTGGTTTACCAGGTCACCACTGCCTTATTACTATACACTGCCAATTTGAGGTGGCATGTCCTGGTCCAGTTTTTGATTATTCAATCAGGAATATCCTTGTATAGAACGGTCTCCTTTTTGTCCTCACCTGAGAATTTTTCTGTACTTATTCTTTACCCCTGGATGCTCTCTGATTGTCAACCATATTTCTGGCCAGTGAATTTGACCTTCCATAAGGATTTTTCCTTTCCTTTTCCTCAACTTATCATTCTTTGATAGGGCCTCACCCCTCATGTTCCAACTAACCAGGGATTACTCATGTCACTGACCCCATTGCTTTTTAGCACACAGGTTTTCTTCTATTTGTGTCAGGTGATTAGGGGTTTAATAATACTGAACATTTTTGCCTGCTAGTCCATACCCGGCTAAGGTTTATCTTGACTATACCATCTGTTCCCCACCCTCTCTTTTATATGTATCAATACTAATGTTTTATTGTACTGCACTGTGCACCTTGAATGTAAGAATAAAAACTCTTCTGATATTGATTCAGCAATTTGCTCTGGTCCTCCTTTTTCTCATTATTTGAAGATTGCACCGCCGACAGAGCATCTCACCCGCCGCACCCCCTTGCCCCACACTGCGCCCACCGCACCCAGCACAGCTCCGCACCGGCAACAGAGCATCTCACTCGCTGCCGCCAGTACAGCCCGCACCGCCAACAGAGCATTTCACGCACCGCAACATGCACAGTCCCGCACTGCCAACAGAGCATTGTCTTGCAGGAAAAATATTCCTTAGGACAGATTGCCGTGCCTTTTGGCCTTCAGAGCTGCCTTCGATTGGTCCAAAAGTTCAATGTAATACCTTGCATTGATGGTGGAACCCTTTTGAAGGTAGTCCACCAGCAATGCGCCCTCCTTATCCCAGAACACAGACGCCATCACCTTAGTGGTTGATTTTTGCACCCTAAACTTCATTGAAAGAGGAGAACCACTGTGCCTCAACTTTTTTGACTGCTCCTTGTTTTTAGGGTCATACAAATAAATCCAGGTCTCATCCATGGTGACCAGTCAATCCAGGAAGTTCTTCTCAATCCAAAAAAGCTGACAAATGGACCGGGAAGTTTTCTCTGTTTGCTTCTCTGATCTGTTGTCAAACACTTGGGGACCCACTTTACAGATAGCTTCCTCATGTCCAAATGTTCATGGATAATGACACAAACACATTCACATTAAATCCCCATGATGTCTGCTATTCCTTAAGCTGAAAATCGTTGATTCTCCAGTATGAGGTTGTGCATAGCATCGAAGCACTCTCGGTCATACAGGACATTCCTCATCATTGGTGCTAAAGTGGCCCGTTTTAAATTTAGCTAACCAGTTCTTAACTGTGGAATATGAAGGGCATTGATCCCCCAATGTCTGCAACATTTCACCATGAATATCCTTCCCGGACTTTCCTTGCAGAAACAAGAATTTTATCACTCCTCTGCTCTCTGTTGCTGTGAATATCGCATTAGACTTCGCCATTTTGTTTTCCCGCCTGCGTAGAACACTGTTGCCATAAGCAACAAACACAAAATTTTGAAAACCTATATTATACACATAAGGCTTTCATGTGATGTAACATTTATTACCATATAAACAAAAAAAGATGCCAAAGACTTAACAGCAGCCATTCGTATAAGTTTGCAAATGAAGGCGAATGATTCGCTCCCATAGGGGCGCCAATCCTTTGCAAATAATAATTACCAGCAAATAAAAAATAATTGTGTGACAGCAAAAATTGCAATGACATTAAAACAAATTGTTTCAAACCTGGAAATCTTAAAGTTCCCACCACATTGCAGTCATACATTTTGATCATCTACAGTGCCTACAAGTAGTATTCAACCCCCTGCAGATTTAGCAGGTTTACACATTCGGAATTAACTTGGCATTGTGACATTTGGGCTGTAGATCAGCCTGAAAGTGTGAAATGCACTGCAGCAAAAAAGAATGTTATTTCTTTTTTTTTTATTTTTTTAAATTGTGAAAAGTTTCTTCAGAGGGTCATTTATTATTCAACCCCTCAAACCACCAGAATTCTGTTTGGTTCCCCTAAAGTATTAAGAAGTATTTCAAGCACAAAGAGCAATGAGCTTCACATGTTTGGATTAATTATCTCTTTTTCCAGCCTGACTAATTAAGACCCTCCCCAAACTTGTGAACAGGACTCATACTTGGTCAACATGGGAAAGACAAAGGAGCATTCCAAGGCCATCAGAGACAAGATCGTGGAGGGTCACAAGGCTGGCAAGGGGTACAAAACCCTTTCCAAGGAGTTGGGCCTACCTGTCTCCACTGTTGGGAGCATCATCCGGAATTCGAAGGCTTATGGAACTACTGTTAGCCTTCCACGACCTGGACAGCCTTTGAAAGTTTCCACCCGTGCCGAGGCCAGGCTTGTCCGAAGAGTCAAGGCTAACCCAAGGACAACAAGGAAAGAGCTCCGGGAAGATCTCATGGCAGTGGGGACATTGGTTTCAGTCAATACCATAAGTAACGTACTCCACCGTAAATGGTCTCCGTTCCAGACGAGCCCGTAAGGTACCTTTACTTTCAAAGCGTCATGTCAAGGCTCGTCTACAGTTTGCTCATGATCACTTGGAGGACTCTGAGACAGACTGGTTCAAGGTTCTCTGGTCTGATGAGACCAAGATCGAGATCTTTGGTGCCAACCACACACGTGACGTTTGGAGACTTGATGGCACTGCATACGACCCCAAGAATACCATCCCTACAGTCAAGCATGGTGGTGGCAGCATCATGCTGTGGGGATGTTTCTCAGCCAAGGGGCCTGGCCATCTGGTCTGCATCCATGGGAAGATGGATAGCACGGCCTACCTGGAGATTTTGGCCAAGAACCTCCGCTCCTCCATCAAGGATCTTAAGATGGGTCGTCATTTCATCTTCCAACAAGACAACGACCCAAAGCACACAGCCAAGAAAACCAAGGCCTGGTTCAAGAGGGAAAAAAATCAAGGTGTTGCAGTGGCCTAGTCAGTCTCCTGACCTTAACCCAATTGAAAACTTGTGGAAGGAGCTCAAGATTAAAGTCCACATGAGACACCCAAAGAACCTAGATAACTTGGAGAAGATCTGCATGGAGGAGTGGGCCAAGATAACTCCAGAGACCTGTGCCGGCCTGATCAGGTCTTATAAAAGACGATTATTAGCTGTAATTGCAAACAAGGGTTATTCCACAAAATATTAAACCTAGGGGTTGAATGATAATTGACCCACACTTTTATGTTGAAAATGTATTAAAATTTAACACAGCAACATAACTTGTTGGTTTGTAATATTTATGCATCTGTTAATAAATCCTGCTCTTGTTTGAAGTTTGCAGGCTCTAACTTATTTGATCTTATCAAACCTGCTAAATCTGCAGGGGGTTGAATACTACTTGTAGGCACTGTACTTCTGTTGCTCCTTAACTTCGTACATACCATGTGTATCACAAGTTGGATGGATTAAGCTAATTTCATGAAGTCATACAAATTAAGACATTTAACTTGACATACCTATCCTCACAGCATTTGGACAATAACTACTGACTTCTGTGTTATTATTTTCTATATGTGATATGTGGTTTTTGATAACCTTTTTGAATCCCTACTAGAGGTCATAGAAGGGGACCATTGTTTGGGACAGTCTTCTATTCTCTAATGCCAAGGATGACAATCAGCAGGGGAACACTTCAAGATTTCATTAGGCAAAGTCAGTGATTTTTGTTGTATTGCTCTAGGGAAAACTTATTTTCTAATCATATCCTCTGCAGCTTTAGGCCAGGTTCAGATAAGCATATGAAAAATCGGTCTTTTTTTCATCCAGAAAAAACATAACATTTTCCTTCATATTGCCATTTGCATTCCATCCATAAGTTATCTGTTAAGGCTCGACTTCAGATCTCTAGTTGTTTGGTCGGTTTCCCTCTCTTTTGGACTACGGGCTGTTTTGTCCCTGCCCAGCTGCTGATAGTTCTCTTACCTTTCCTTTTCTTTGCCGTGCTTTCCTATTCAGGGGTTTTCACTTCCTCATTTTGTTTTCCCTATCATATCTTCGCATGGTCTTTTTACACTGATCATGGACTTGCTTTCATTGCTTGTTATGTTCCAAAATAAATACATGTTTTGAGTCTCAGCTCCTCAGTTAGAGATTATCTTGCTAATTTATCTCTTTTCTTTTCAATATTCTTTTTATTATAGTGAAAATTAACATATGAAACACAATGCACACCTTCCAAGTATTGTTCAGAGCAAAAAATTGATATAACGTAACATAAAACAATGAATATATGTGAGAAAATATAAGGCACTCGAATCCTGGAGGGAAGGATTTAGATCCAAAGTTCGGTCCACAGTTCTGTATAATCTTTCTTCCCTTGTCGGAAATACCTCTGTTAGGTGTGTTTACCATTGCAGTCCATGTGAAATCAACAATAAACTTTTGTGAATAATCAACATTAGTGAAATGAACATATGTAAAACATGTCAATAGTAGGATGGGGGTGTGTGTAAAGAAAGGTAAGGATGGTTTCAAGAAGATAGTGAGAGACAGGAGACGTGAGTGGGGATTAATTTAGATAAGAAATATGTCATGGCTGACTCAAGGGAGGGGGGGTTCTTAGCAGGTCAAGACGCCACCAATGCAAAGTACTCGGAGGAGTCTCGGAACTTCAACCAGGGGGCCCAGATGAGTCTAAATTTATCTTGAGTGATAAGCTAAAGCTGCCAGCTCTTCAAAATGATATAACTAGTAAATTTTGAGCATCCAAGTTTGGATAGTAGGTATACTTGTCGAGCACAAAAGGGGGGGTGAGCAGTTTGGCCGCCACTAGGAGGAATAGGAGTAGAGTATCCTGCTAATTTATCCCTATTGTTTTTTCCTGCAGTTTGCTTGTCAGTTTCCCTTTTCAGCCCTCTTGCCATGCTGCTAATTTTAGGATCTGGGGGATTTCCATATATTTCGTTGGTCTTTTGTTTTTTTTTCTTCCTCCGTCTTTCCTGTGTGCCCATGTTCTTAGCCAGTGGCGTAACTAGAGTGCAATGGGCCCCGGTGCGAAATTTAGACCTGGGCCCCCCTCCAAACGTTGGTCAGTAGAGTTCTAAGTCATATATATAAATATATATATATATATATATATATATATATATATATATATATATATATATGCATATCCAGTGCATACACACACACTAGGCTGGGATAAATTTATATTAGGATAGGCCCACACCATGGGGGACAAATATATGTCACAATAGGGCCCAGTGTGGGAGACAAATATATATACAGTTAGGTCCAGAAATATTTGGACAGTGACACAAGTTTTGTTATTTTAGCTGTTTACAAAAACATGTTCAGAAATACAATTATATATATAATATGGGCTGAAAGTGCACACTCCCAGCTGCAATATGAGAGTTTTCACATCCAAATCGGAGAAAGGGTTTAGGAATCATAGCTCTGTAATGCATAGCCTCCTCTTTTTAAAGGGACCAAAAGTAATTGGACAAGGGACTCTAAGGGCTGCAATTAACTCTGAAGGCATCTCCCTCGTTAACCTGTAATCAATGAAGTAGTTTAAAGGTCTGGGGTTGATTACAGGTGTGTGGTTTTGCATTTGGAAGCTGTTGCTGTGACCAGACAACATGCGGTCTAAGGAACTCTCAATTGAGGTGAAGCAGAACATCCTGAGGCTGAAAAAAAAGAAAAAATCCATCAGAGAGATAGCAGACATGCTTGGAGTAGCAAAATCAACAGTCAGGTACATTCTGAGAAAAAAGGAATTGACTGGTGAGCTTGGGAACTCAAAAAGGCCTGGGCGTCCACGGATGACAACAGTGGTGGATGATCGCCGCATACTTTCTTTGGTGAAGAAGAACCCGTTCACAACATCAACTGAAGTCCAGAACACTCTCAGTGAAGTAGGTGTATCTGTCTCTAAGTCAACAGTAAAGAGAAGACTCCATGAAAGTAAATACAAAGGGTTCACATCTGGATGCAAACCATTCATCAATTCCAAAAATAGACAGGCCAGAGTTAAATTTGCTGAAAAACACCTCATGAAGCCAGCTCAGTTCTGGAAAAGTATTCTATGGACAGATGAGACAAAGATCAACCTGTACCAGAATGATGGGAAGAAAAAAGTTTGGAGAAGAAAGGGAACGGCACATGATCCAAGGCACACCACATCCTCTGTAAAACATGGTGGAGGCAACGTGATGGCATGGGCATGCATGGTTTTCAATGGCACTGGGTCACTTGTGTTTATTGATGACATAACAGCAGACAAGAGTAGCCGGATGAATTCTGAAGTGTACCAGGATATACTTTCAGTCCAGATTCAGCCAAATGCCGCAAAGTTGATCGGACGGCGCTTCATAGTACAGATGGACAATGACCCCAAGCATACAGCCAAAGCTACCCAGGAGTTCATGAGTGCAAAAAAGTGGAACATTCTGCAATGGCCAAGTCAATCACCAGATCTTAACCCAATTGAGCATGCATTTCACTTGCTCAAATCCAGACTTAAGATGGAAAGACCCACAAACAAGCAAGACCTGAAGGCTGCGGCTGTAAAGGCCTGGCAAAGCATTAAGAAGGAGGAAACCCAGCGTTTGGGGATGTCCATGGGTTCCAGACTTAAGGCAGTGATTGCCTCCAAAGGATTCGCAACAAAATATTGAAAATAAAAATTGAATTGAATTCCTTAAGTGTGCAACCCCCATGCCAGCAGCCGCCGCTGCTCAGATCCGGACCTCCTAAGGGGGGTGGCTCGAGGGTCTCCGGACCCGGGGGTCTCGCGGACATGCCGAATAAATGGGGGGATGTATATGTACGGGCTAGGCCGTATTAAGTTTGTGACGCCACCCACGGTGTGTGGTGAGTTGGGACACCACCGCTGCTGTTGTGGGGCACCCGGGGGAGATGTAGTGGCAGCTAGATGTTAACACCTCCGTGGGTAGGGATGGTTGCCCCGGGGCCCAGTGTCTTCGTGCAGGGTATAGCGACGGCAAGGGGATGTTTTATTACTCACAGTCAATGAATCACACGAGTATTTGGTAAACCAAGATGCTGGTGGCCGGCGCCGCGGCCGGTTGCATTCGGATGCCCCACCCGGGCTGGTGGTCTCTATCCTTTTCCTCTGCACTGACTTTGTGTAAGGTGGACTTCCTAATCTGAAACTCGGGAGTACGCTCCCGGCTGGATGTGGCCTAAGGAGCCGTGCCTGCAGACGCTGGCCCTTGGGATCTATGGGCCCTGGCGGTAACCTCCTATCCCTAACGGTGGGCTGTTGTCTTCTATGAGGGACTTTGGGTGGGACAGGACCTCTAGTCCTGGCCTCAATCGGTTAATTAACCAGGCCGCTGGTTTCCGGTCCTGGCTTCAGGATCCAAGTGCCCCCCTTTGTGCTCCGGTTTCCGGGTCGGTTCCCCATGTCCGGCGGGCTACAACCTTGTCCCGGTCTACCTCGGTTCTGCCGAGCCGTCTTCCCGTCTCCTGCTGATGGAGACCACCGTCTGCCACCTAGCCAGAGGCACCAGGGCTCCTAACCTGGCACCGTTCAACTTGAACCTCCTCTGCTGGAGCTACACCTAGCTCCAGCCCACACTCCTCTCAATTTGAACTCCAAACTAAAACTGACTTAGACTGCTTTTTTTCCTGCCATCGGCTGTCTAGACCCCTGGGTGGGCGTGTCCAACTGCCTGGTCCCGCCTACTGGTGTGTCTATCTTTCCCTAAGGGGGGGGTGACTAGGGTTTCAGGTCGGCTGTGTGTTTCCTAAGTGAGGGAAGGGTGTTATGCGGGGGCCTATCTGTGACTACCTGGTTTTGCCAGGGCGTCACATTCCCCCTTGGTTTAATACAGACCATCCGCGGGCTGTCCGACCACCAACATTTATTGAACAGGAAGTGAATAAGATGAAAAGGGGTAAAACACAATTACAAGTATACTAACATTTACATCGAAGTACATTTGGTTTCTTCCCTTACGGGAGGCACTTTTCTTAAATGTTGCACATTTATAACCGGAACAGGACGGACCGGGTCCTTCTCACCTCACCCCCACCCAAAACAACCTGCCCCCTAGTGCCACCGCTAAGCACTGGTGCGCACTCCTTGCCCAAGTCCAGGGTAGGTCCGGGTGTTGCCCACACGGGCCAGGTAAAAAGTTCCTTACCCGGCAGTGCTTTTTCAAGGGCCCCACATCCAGGGGACCCCTGACCCAGAGGGTAGTCACCAGTTTTGCTGGTGACAGGGCCTCGGCCGACTCTACCGCAGGACCTTCCTCCAAGCAGCCACTCCAGAGACTGTGGCAGGTGAGAAGGTTGGTCAGGAATTATTTACAAGACCCAAAAGTTCTTGGGTTGGCCTGCAAGTTTAAAGCCATTGTCTTTTACTGAAAAACAGGAACAACAGACAGTCCCAACGGGAACTTTGCAGGGAAGGTAGCCAGGAACATCGAGGGAAAATCCCCCCCTGTCTCCGCAATGCCGGGTGTACGTCACCAGCTCTCTAGGCTCCAGGTCCTGGTCTGGGTGGCCAACAGGCTGATGCAGGGTCACGTCCCTCCGGGACATGAAGAATTCGGCCTCCAGGCCCGGCTTGTAAATAAAGCCCCAACCCTTTTGGGGGTTAAAGTGCCGGACCTGGCCTTGGTACGTCGGGCCCCGCACCCGGAAAGTGGTGTTCCTCAGATGATCCTTCTCACTGTAGGTCTGAGACAGGACCTCCGCCTTCCTTTTCTCCCGGGCGGCGATCTCCTTGCCCAGCAGGCGTCGCTGCCGCTCCCGGAACGGAGCATCTGCTGCCTGCTCCGTTTCCACCTGTGCAGGAGCCGGGCCCAGCCGGAGTCCCTCCGTGTCGGCTACGACCGCCTCCTTTGGCAATGGAGGGCCCCGTGGTGACATGGCCCGCTCTGCTACCCTGCAGGTGCATCCCTATTGTGCCTCATCCAAGACCGGGAGTTTGGGAGCGGTCAGTGTCTCTGGTGGTGCTGGCTTCCGGTCGGGGACTGTCTCCGCTGCGGCCGGGCGGATGGCCTGGGGCCGTCATCATCGCAGGCGCTGCCTCCTCCGGGACTGGGACCGATGTCATCTAGTTGGCTGCCGGGCTCGGGACCGGACGGGACACCTTCCGGGCTTTAAGCTGGCCTCAATCGGTTAATTAACCAGGCCGCTGGTTTCCGGTCCTGGCTTCAGGATCCAAGTGCCCCCCTTTGTGCTCCGGTTTCTGGGTCGGTTCCCCGTGTCGGTACCGGCGGGCTACAACCCTGTCCCAGTCCACCTCGGTTCTGCCAAGCCGTCTTCCGGTCTCCTGCTGACGGAGGCCACCATCTGCCACCTAGCCAGAGGCACCAGGGCTCCTACCCTGGCACCGTTCAATTTGAACCTCCTCTGCTGGAGCTAGCTCCAGCCCACACTCCTCTCAACTTGAACTCCAAACTAAAACTGACTTAGACTGCTTGTTTTCCCACCCTGGGCTGTCTAGACCCCTGGGTGGGCATGTCCAACCACCTGGTCCCGCCCACTGGTGTGTCTATCTTTCCCTAAGGGGGGGTGACTAGGGTTTAAGGTCAGCTGTGTGTTTCCTAAGTGAGGGAAGAGTGTTATGCGGGGGCCTATCTGTGACTACCTGGTTTTGCCAGGGCGTCACATAAGCGTGCATTGGCTTACCAATTTTGATATTGAGGACACTCAAACAACAATATAGTCCTTAAAACCTGAAAATGCCCCCTTTGCATTGAAACAAATTTCTATGGACATGACACTTAAGATCTCCATCAAAAATATTTTGGATTTTTGCTCAAGATATCACTAGGAATGAGACCATAGCTAACATGTTCATGTGAAAGCTAGAAAGCCACAGTGCTGAACCCAAAGAAGGGGTTCAAGCAAATTGGCAGAAGCCACATATGGTTTTCTATGCTGACCCATATAGGTAGCTAATTTCTCAGTCAATATGAGTATTGAATGCTTGGGTTCACCGGGTTTGGCTGGACTTTAGTTAAAAGTTCTGTTCAGGACCCAGACTTGACCCAAACTTGACCCAGACTTCAAACCCCATGTAAGTCAATGGGGAACTGTACTCTGGTGTTGTAAAATGGCTGTAAAGTGGTCATTGTAAGTGCTAAGAGGTTTCAAAAGGTATCAAAATGGCTGTAAGAGATGGATAATTGCATCATTTTTTTTCTATTTATTTTGTTTCCAGCAGCGTCCAGGCATCTTCCCCATGCCAAAAGCTTGTTGATTACCTACGCTGCAGCCTTTCAATAATCTTTATTCAGCACCGAACAGCACCCGAACTCAGACATGGACTTCCGTGAAAAGTCTGTGTTCAAGATCGAGCCCTGTACAATAGGTGTCCGGTACGAACCCTGAGCTTTACCATTCGGGTTCACTCATCCCTATCTATAAACACAATTTAATGCAATGTTGTATTAATTTACAACCCTTTATACTCCCATTATAAACTCCTCATAGATTGAAGAAATTTTGACAACTGATCACAGCAATCCTCTAAACTATATGTGGAAAGTAGTAACTTATCACTCTGGCAGCAGACACTGGTGATGTCATGACGCGTACTCAAATAAATTATTAACCCATTTTACTTTCTTCCTAAAAGTGAGCTCCACCTGTCCACAGTTTGTGTGGGGTATTGCAATGCCTTCTTCTAATCCTGCACACCTGATTAAAATGCATTAGGTTTATTTTATATATAACTACTAGTGATGAGCGAGTACCAAAAAGCTCGGGTGCTCGAGGCTCGGGCCGAGCATCCCAAGATACTCGTGTACTCGGCCCGAGCACCGAGCCCAATGTTATCCTATGGGAGACCCGAGTATTTTTATGAAATGACCCCTCGGCAGCATGTAAAAACCGTGTGGAATGTCCGTGTGGAATGTCCATGTGTGTGATGCACAATGTTGTTTATAGATGTCGGCTGACAGCAGACAGAGTTGCGCTATGAGAATGAACTCGGGTGAACTTCACCGACTTCATCCCCATACCGTGGCTCTGTCTGTGTCAAGTACTGATTAGCGGTCACCTGTGAAGGATTCACCGGTGACCGCTAATCCTCCGAGTGACTGAAGTTTCCCCCTCCTCTCTCATACTCACCGATCCCCGGTCATCGGCGCGGCGCTGCACGGCGTTCACACTGCTCCGGCAGCTTTTACTATTTTGAAAAATCCGGCCGCTCATTAATTAATCTCGTATTCCCTGCTTTCCCCGCCCACCGGCGCCTATGATTGGTTGCAGTGAGACACACCCCCACGCTGAGTGACAGGTGTCTCACTGCACCCAATCACAGCAGCCGGTGGGCGTGTCTATACTGTGCATTGAAATAAATAAATAATTTAAAAAAACGGCGTGCGGTCCCCCCCAATTTTAATACCAGCCAGATAAAGCCATATGGCTGAAGGCTGGTATTCTCAGGATGGGGAGCTCCACATTATGGGGAGCCCCCCAGCCTAACAATATCAGTCAGCAGCCGCCCAGAATGGCCGCATCCATTAGATGCGACTGTTCTGGGACTGTACCCGGCTCTTCCCGATTTGCCCTGGTGTGTTGGCAAATCAGGGTAATAAGGAGTTAATGGCAACCCATATCTGCCACTAAATCCTAGATTAATCATGTCAGGTGTCTCCCCGAGATACCTTCCATGATTAATCTGTAAGTTTCAGTAAATAAACACACATACCCGAACAAATCCTTTATTAGAAATAAAAACCACAAACACATTCCCTGGTTCACCAATTTAATCAGCCCCAAAAAGCCTTCCATGTCCGGCGTAATCCAGGATGGTCCAGCGTCGCTTCCAGCTCTACTGCATGAAGGTGACCAGAGCAGCAGCAGACACCGCCGCTCCTGACAGCTCCACGTGGCAACTGAGGTGAGTAGCGCGATCAGCTGTATCCAGCGGTGGCCGGAGGTAACCTCAGTGACAGCTCAGCTGATCTCGCGGCTGTCTTCAGTTGCCGCATGGAGCTGATAGGAGCAGCGGTGTCTGCTGCTGCTCCGGTCACCTTCATGCAGCAGAGCTGGAAGCGACGCTGGACCATCCTGGATTATGTCGGACATGGAGGGCTTTTTGGAGCTGATTAAATTGGTGAACCAGGGAATGTGTTTGTGTTTTTTATTTAGTGTCAACGCCGTGCAGCACCACGCCGGTGATCGGGGATCGGTGAGTATGAGAGAGGGGAGGGAAACTTCAGGGACCACACACTGGTTTTTTTAATTATTTATTTATTTATTTCAATAGTCCTGAGAAGGACTTCTGGTCACACTGTTTGCAGCCCTGCTCCGGAACTAACTATAAAGGGCTGCAAACCTTTCCCTGAAGCAGCAACACTCTCCCTGCACTGACTGTCTGGATGGCTGTGTGCAGAGCACAGCGCGCCCGCCGGTATAAAGGCTCGGTCACGCTGTGCGGCACGGCCAATCACTGCAATTCCACAACTAACAGGGCTGTGGCATTGCAGTGGTCTGCCAGCCAATCCCGGCATGAGGGCTGGCTCTGAAAAGAGCGCCAACATGCAGGGATGAAGACCACCAGTACAGCACGAGTATCGCGAGATTACTCAGTACCCGCAGAGTAGCCCGAGTACAGTGATACTCGTGCGAGTACCCAGTAGTGACAAGCGTACTCACTCATGACTAATAACTACCATTGGTATTATTTTCAACCAGACGTAAGAACAAATAGATGTTCAGATTCTGTTCATAAGATATTTTACAAGGGTTTTCTGTGACTTTAATCTTGATGACCCATCCTTAGAATAGGTAGTAAATATAAAATACGTGGGGTACGACACCTGGCACCCGCACTAATCAGTTGATTGAAGGCACCGCCAGGAAAGGACACAGCTTCATAT